>NC_053151.1:645000-670000 GCF_016808335.1 Panicum virgatum
CTCGAGCTCCAGCCGCGCCGCCGTCACGTACGACCTCCAGCACGTTCGCGGCTCCTCCAGCGCCGCCTCCCTCGGGTACAAGCTCCAGCACAACCGCGTCTCCCCCAGGCCTCGCCTCCGTTCCGGTGCGACTGCTTGCCCTATGTCGTGATGGGGCGCCCTCGTCACGATTCGCCGCAGCCGCCCCCTCGCCGCGCCGCCGCCGCCCCTTCGCCAAGCTACCGCTGCTGCTGTGGATTTCGCCCCATCGCTGTGCCAAGGCCCCCATCGCCACATGGAACTGATTATTGGCTCTGTAACTTGGGTCAGTCTTCAGTTGCTCTGTTTCCTCCCCTTTTCAGATCATGTTTTAGCTTTACATCATCTCAAATACATGTCCTCTAGATTGTCTTACTACCCTGAATTCTTTGTTTTTCCAAACTGTTTACTAGTTCTTCTATCAGGCAAGCTGCCAATCTCATTTTACCAGTGAGAACGACTGAAGAATTGAAGAACTGAACGACTGAACGACTGAAGAACTGAACATGGCTTCTCAATTCATCACATTTTCACGACAAGCCTGATATTGTGGGAAGATAAAATACATGACAATTTCACGTGAAACATTCAGTCCATCATAGTATCTACCTTGAGCAGCCTCATTCAATCAGTGACTGGCCTGCTGGAACTGTCACATGATCATGGCCATGAACAGAAGAAGATGGTCAGCATTTTTGCTTTGCTGTCCAGCAATGCAGGAGGGAAGAAAAACTGAATCTTGCTGAATCAGTTGTCTTGTGAGCTAAAATGATTGTCCAGGTGTTTGTACATTCAGTCCATTTGTACAAAAAAGGAAAACAGAGCTATTAGGAGTCCATTTGTACAGTGAAGTTTGTACTATCTCGTGAATATGAATGAAATTTGCCTTCTTGAGCCAAACTATGTACCATCAAGGGTGGTTAACCTTTTAAAAAAAGTGCATGTGCATACAACATCAAAAAAAGAAACTGGTTTGCACTGTTAGAACAAGCAAGAATCTGTATTAGTCAATCTCATTAATCATTTTAGTACACAATTCAATCTCATCAATTCTTCCCTCCTGCATTGCTAGGCAGCAAAGCAACAATTTAGTAGACTGATTGCATTAAGAGGATACACTGCAAATCGAAATTGCATTAAGGAAGTTGCCATCAATATTTGACAATACATGAAACTGAACCTAAATTGACTCAATCTCATTATCTAAGTTCACTCAATCTGAACCTGTATCAAACTGTCAACTCAATTCAATCTCATTTTCAGATTACAAAATCCGTACATCAGTGTCAATCTCAACTGCTAAATCTTGATACTATTCTCTGTAACTAAATTGGAATAACTAGTTTACAAATCTTGATTTGCAGGCCAGGCAATGTGTACTGCCTGGGTGCCTGGTTATCACTCGAACACCCATTGGTTCTTCCTGATCTCAGCTTCCTCCGATGGGCTCACAACAGATTTATTTCAGGCTGAACAAAGACTGGACATCTTATGGTGTTCTTCCCACCAGTTAAGCAGCACGTTCACAAGCCAGCTGAAGCAACACATCCACTTGGAGAAAGTCGGCGGCCTGCAAATCGGATGCGCGGTTAGAAAACCAGCTGATCCTGCTTTAAATGCTAAGCTGATTTTTTTACTTGAAGAAAGATGCAAAACAATTTAGAAAATGCTAGGCATGCAACAGTAGTTTCATGAAAGTGATTCGTTAGAACATGCTTTACCAAAAATAGCCATTGATCTCTCCAACTGGAGTAGAAACATGAAATAGAGTGAAGATGCAATATTTCACATCATATACAGGGGTAGTATAGCTCGATTGCTCTTGTACTGAATGGAATGCTTCAGACATCATGGAGATGGTCGTCATATTTTTCTCAAATGCAAGCAGGCAATTTGGAGATAGGATGCTACGTAGCTAGGTAGTTCCAGAGATGAACTGAAGCACGGATAAACAGAGGCGGAATTGAACAAATAGCTTGAGACGAGGAATTGAAGCACGGATAAACATATCTCACCAGGATGAGGGTGGTGAGGCTGGGCGGTGGCGAATCTCGGACAGGCGGCGGCGAATCGCGGACGGGCGGTGCACCTCGGCCGGACTCCATGGCAGACTCCGAGGAGCCCCTCCGGCCGGGCGCCTGCAGCCGCGAGCTCGAGCTGCGGGAGATCCGCGAGCGCTACGATGGGTGGGCTCGTACGAAGGCGACTCGTGGGCGGCGGAGGGCGGCTGCGCTGGAGGAGCTCGTTCGAGGCCGGCGGCGCCTAGGGCAGGCACTCGCACGGGGGACGGAGCGTTGACGGGAGACGGGAGACGGCAGACGGAACGGAGCCAAGGGGCGATGTGCAAGAGTGCCAGGCAAATGTGGGGGAGAGGCGGGCGTCAAAATGCAAAATTTCCCCACCTCTTCCCCTAGCCCTCGGATGAGGATCCCATGGCCTCTATTAGAGTTTTCATAGTTTGCACAGAGATCTTGGTTTTCATAGAATACAGTGCCAACATTAAAATAAATTATATGGCTACAATGGTAAGCTTCCAAGGGGAAGGCGAATTCACTACAGCGGCTTGCAATGTAAGCCACTGGTTCTTTTGCATATACTTCCGATAGGCTATGGCCGCTGGTTCACCACAGCTAACCCCAACAGCCTCATGGCCGCTAATCGCCTTGCAATGCCGGCGGGGAGAACGCCGAACCCTTTGGAGTCGCCGTCCTCATCCACCAGGCAAGCCGCGTCGGCGGCGGACTGGAACTGGAAGGCGCGGTTCGAGGCGTACAACCGGCTGCAGGCAGCGGCGGCGGATCTCGGGGAGAAGCTCCCGATCCCGGAGATCGTGGCGGTGGGAGGCCAGTCGGACGGGAAGAGCTCCCTCCTGGAGGCCCTCCTCGGCTTCCGGTTCAATCTACGCGAGGTCGAGATGGGCACCCGCCGCCCCCTGGTCCTCCAGATGGTTCATGACCCCACCGCCCACGATCCCCGGTGCCGCTTCAAGGTGAAAGTTCCTGTGCTTCCCCTCTTAATTCCCCCCTTATTTCTCTCTCAGATCGAGGTAAATCAGCTGACCGATGTGGGTTGCGCCTGCGCGTGCGTGGCAGGAGGAGGACTCGGAGGAGTATGGGAGCCCACTGGTGGTGGCCACGGAAATCGCTGACGTCATTAAGCAGCGCACGCAGTCGCATCTCCAGAAGATCCAGGCCGCCGTCTCGTCCGAGCCCATCTTCATGAGGGCCGAGTACGCCCACTGCCCCAACCTCACCGTCATTGACACCCCAGGTTTGGTGCTTAAGGTGGGTATGCACGTGATCTTGGAGCTTCTCCTATCTCAATCAAAACGAGTGGGTTTTTACCTTTTTAGCCAGTTTTTCAGCTGTTTGATGTAATTAACTGTCCGCTGTAGCCTATGAAGGGTGAGCCAGACACCACACCGGAGGAGATCCTGTCGATGGTGAAGTCAATAGCCAGCCCGCCCCACCGTCTCCTTTTGTTCCTCCAGCAGAGCAGCGTCGAATGGAGATCTTCGCTCTGGCTGGATACTATCAGAGAGATTGATCCCTCGTTCAGGCGCACGATTATCATCGTCTCTAAGTTTGACAACCGCCTCAAGGTGCGTCTGGCTGCACAATAATAATCAATTTCATACACAATTTCCATTAATGTCTTCACTAGGAATCACAAAATGGACTTGGGATGTGCCTTATAAAGTTGTTTCTGGTTTTGATCATTTGAAGGAAGTCAGTGAAAGGTGGGAAATTGATAGTTACTTGAGTGCCAGCGGTTACCTTGGGGATAACATCCACCCTTTCTTTGTGGCTCTTCCAAATGATCGTGGAACGACCACCGACGAGGGGTTTCGTAGCCGAATCTGCCAGGTTGATATCGACGTGTTGCGTCACTTGCAGGAAAAGGTGAAAGGGGGTTTTAGCGAAGAGAAATATGCACCATACATTGGGTTTTCCTGCCTCAGGAAGCACCTTGAATCTGAAATTCAAAAGAGGTACAAAGAAGCAGTTCCAGCCACCCTAGCACTGTTAGAGGAGCGATGCATTGGGGTTTCAGAAGACCTATCCAGACTGGAATCCAAACTGCAAGCAACTTCTGATGTCAGTCAGCTGAGGAGATCGGCAACGCTTCACGTTGCTTCTATTTGCAGGCATTTGGTATGCATGTACACACAATTTCGATTCTTAATGTTTCTGTTCCAGTGCTTTTGCTAATTGGTGTACTAGAACTAATCAAACACTTCTTTCTCGGTACAAAAGCATCACCTGCTTGTTGGAGCAGCTGATCTAGACCCTGAGCTATGGGGTTTAACTACTGAAGAGGAACAGAAGCATAGTGGTATTGTCAGATGGCCTGGCATTACCATTGCACTAGAACCTGCCAACTTCAGTCTCAAGTTGTATGGCGGTGCTGCTTTTGAAAGAGTAATACATGAATTCCATTGTGCAGCGTACTCAATGAAGTGCCCTCCATTGTCAAGGGAGAAGGTACATTCAGATTATTAGATGAAGATTATATAAGTAAAAGATTTTAGGAAATATTAGCTGAAAATGTGTATTGATGTCATCAGGTTGCAAACATACCAGTTGCTCGTGCTGAGAAAGGCAGGTGCAGTGGATTGACTATGGTAGCAGCTGACATAGCACGTGCAGCCGCACGATCATTTCTTGCTCCTCTTATTGATACTGCATGTGATAGGCTTGCCTTTATCCTACAAAGTCTATTTGAACTTGCAATGGAGTGTAGCCGCAATCATGATTCAAGATGTAAGATTTTCATTTTGATATACTGGGGGTCCATCTTGCTTCTTATGTTAACAAGGGTACCATCTTACTGAAATTGATTGTAGCCATCTTTAGCACTGTAAAAAACTAAAGTCCTTTGTGTGATCATGCGCCAGAAATAACTAGCAGTAGTTTTTTTACACATGTTTCCATGGAACACTTTTACTATTACTGGTTTATATTGTAGAGCTATTTTATATATGCATGGAGTGTCTTAATGTCTTCAATGTTAGCCTTTAATGTACATAAGCAATTTTTTTCTCGTTTTATGCCATACCTTGTACACAATCTGCAACCTCTTATTATTTTCACTGTTTCCATAGAATTCGCCTATCTTTTGCGTGCTTTTGGGAGTCATTGGAGTGCAGGATTACATGCTTCTTCCTCTTTTTTTTCCTAGTAGATAATCAAAATGCTGAAGATATGGATGGATATGTTGGCTTCCTTGCTGCTGTCCGGCGCTCATATTATAAGTTTGTGGAGGATTTGTCCAAGCAATGCAAGCAAACAGTGCGACATCACCTTGATTCAGTTACGAGTCCCTACTACCACTTCCCTGGGGTCACATTTTTGGATCTGTCAGACAGTGGATCTGTGCTGGAGCTGCCAGGTGATTCGATTGGTGGCAAGAAGAAAGGCAATGGAAACATGATTGATGGTGGGGCAAAGAAAAAGCACGCGACTATGCCTGCATATGCTAACACTAACAGCAACCATCACAGCAATGACATCCCTGGTGCTGATGATCTGGTCTCAAAGTCTGGGTCATCGTACTCTAGCATATGCTCAATATATGCTCAATATTTTGCTAAAATGCGAGAAGTCCTGATCGAAAGGAGTGTTCCCTGTGAATTGAATTCTGGGTTCCTAACACCGTGGTATGTCCAACATATAGCTTTTCTTATTCATACATGTTCAGTTCAATAGTTGAATCTAACTTCTGGAATTGAATTCCTTCTGTTATTGATGTATATCAACCAAACTGATTAGTCACCAGCTGTCAAGTTGTTAATGTTTCTATCAAGTTAAGCACATATCCATCAAGCTAATCCTAACTGATCACATAAACATCAGGCACTTTCACAAGCTAGATATTCAAAGTGAAACTGTAGCACATTCGATTCTTAGCTAGTAAATTAGTTGGGTTCTAGTACAACGGTCTTCATCTAAAGAAAAAATATAACCACCCGCGTCACCATTAGCTAAATGTCTTAGTCTAAAGAAAAAATATACCACCTAAGTCACCATTAGCTAAATGTCTTTGTCTAAAGAAAAAGTATAACCATCCGAGTCACCATTAGCTTTGGTAAGTAGTGAATGGTTGGTCGGTAGTAAATATGGACTGTCAGTCTATTTTCATCATAGTTGCTGCTGCATGTTAAATTGTGGAGGATAGGATGACTAGAATTAAACGGCCTTGTGTAATACCTATGGAGTTTCTAATATAGTTGTTCTAATGATGCAATGCAGGCATGAAAGGTTGTTCTTAGCGCTTGGCTTCGAGCTGTTTGCTGTTAAAGATGACAAGTTCATGAACATGTTCGTGGCTCCTGGTGCTGTTGACGCAATCCAGAATGAGCGTGAATCTCTGCTAAAACATCAAAAGACATTTGTGTCTTGTTTAAACGAGTTCAAAAACATCTCATCAACCCTGTAATGAAGACCTTGTGCTTCTTTCACGGGCATGAATGGTGGACCCGGATTTCACCTAAGCCCTGGGCTAAAATCTAAACGTACTACTACAGTCATCCAAGATTATAATGTGTGCTGTTTTTAAATGTTCTTGTCCATAATACAATGTCTATTTATGCCTCTATGCAAATCTGTATGTCCTTAGACATATTATGTTTAAGTTTGAATTCTCTACCACATCATTGAAATGCATTGAAAGTACTTGGGGATGACAAGTATGAATGTTATTAGTATTTCAGGTAAACATCTTCTCTTCCGCTTCCGTTCTCATTGGCTTGCACAACTGTACTTCCTTGTAACTGAAGCCATGTTGGTCCTTGGACCAACCGGTAAAATGTATTCAAGTTCCATTTGGTATACAGTGGGCTACCTATTTGGGTCACTACCACCCCCCGCCTTTGCAAAACGGTGAATTTCAAGTACTTGAAGGTGAAGTCATTTGTAATTTAGTCCAATATGGGTTAGGGCCATGCAGGTGACCTCATTTGTTTATTTATTCAAAATATGTCTATGATAAATAATGTCTATTTATGCCTGTCGCGCTTGTGCTCAACCTAACCTCATTTGCCTCTCCTTCCTTTTCTGAGGAGCCGCGAAACCCTTATGGGGACTCTGACTGCATATTCTCGTGATCTCATTGCTGCTGGTGGTAGGTCCTGGTGCTATAGCAGGGGCGTGGAGGGCAGGCAAGAGAACTGAGGTGACGGCGTGTTGGCAGTGTTAGGTTAGTTTCTCTCTTCTTTACTCCGTCCTCTGAATAGCCTACCAGATGTAGAATTTTTTTAGCAATCCATTTTATCTGAGTTTGCAATTACCTCATCTGACACACAAGACAAAGAAGATGCTCACAGAGAAGGCAACACAAATGCTCCAGAAATTAAATGTATTTTCTCACCACATATTAGAACTTCTCAATGGTGCGAAAATGTGATACTGACTTCTGTGATTTGTGAATACAGTTTTGGACCTGTTAAACCAAGTTAGCTACTGCTTAGTACACACATTTCTTGCTAAAAAGTAATGGGAGCTAGCACTTTTTGCATATCTAATGGTGATAGTTCAAGTGCATTTCATTTTATGAAATATTGAATCACACTTTTCTTTCAAGAAAGTGACTTAGCTCAGGATACTAAGCCTATTTCTTCTTCAGCTCCTTTTCATGGCGCTAAGAAGCAGCGTTAAAATCTTAGTGCATTCCTGCAGAAGGACCTACATAGTCTTCTATGTTTAGATTCAAATCATTTCTATGTTTATTTAAATAATCTACGCCCACACCTCATGAACTGTGTGCTAACCTTTTTTCAATGTGTATGCTGATGTCTGACAATAAGTTGTTTCTTTTTCCAAAAAATGGTCTTTCTCTGTGTGCAGATCAAGAGGGAACAGCTCATCAGTTCTGACTTCCGAGAAGCTCAAGTTGTTTCTATTTGCATCCACTAAGTTTTTGTGCTTTATACAACTGCATTTTTCTCCTGTGCTACACAAAAAGGATGCCTTTTCCTACCAAAATTTTCATTCCATGACTATAGATGTGTGGTTATGTTATCTGATCTTGTGTAATATACAATTCTAATCTGCCTTTGGTAAATACTAAAATAGGTACCCTGATATGTCAGAAGATGAGTTTAATGCAAAATGCCCATATTGCCGCAAGAACTGTAATTGCAAGGGGTGCCTACGAATGCGAGGAGTTGAGGTATGCACCTAGCATCCCAAGCCCATTTTTTGCCTTTACATATGACCTTCACTTATTACATTATTTTATGTTGCAAATCTTCCTTTCTAGTCTTCCTTAGTGATTTCTCATTCCTCATGTGCAGCCTCCAAAAAAGAAAATTTCTGAAGAAAATCAAATCTGTTATGCTTGTCATGTTTTGCGCTTGTTGCTTCCCTGGCTGAGAAAACTGCGACAGGAGCAGATGGAGGAAAAAGAATTTGAGGCTAAAATAAAAGGTATTGTATTCTGGTGTTACATGACACAATCTGGAACTGAGGTTGATGTACATGCTAATTCGTTTTATTTTGCAGGTGTTTCAGTGGACAAAGTGCAGTTGGAACAAGCTAAATGTAATCTAGATGAGCGTGTTTACTGGTTCGGTTTACCCATTTCCTTTGTCATTTTGCAAAAAAGAAAATATTATTAGCAACAATAATCTGAAGCGTCTTATTCTTCTAATGCAGCAATAATTGTAGAACTTCTATAGTTGATTTTCATAGAAGCTGCAAATGCTGTTTTTATGATTTGTGCCTTGCATGCTGCTGGGAGATGCGCAAAGGAGAGGTTCCTGGAGGAGAAGAGGTACAGAGCATCGAGCCTGAAAAGAGAAGCAGGGATTATATTTTCGGAACTACTCCTAAGTCAAATGATGGAAATGAAATGGTCTCCTTGAGTAGGCATTGCCCAAATGCTGAGCCTTGCAATGGCATAGCTGCTAGAGGACCCAAATAACCCTCTGCTAATGTGGAAAGCAAAGAGTGATGGTAGCATAACTTGCCCACCAAATGAGCTAGGAGGTTGTGGTGGTTCGCTTTTGGACCTCAAATGCTTGCTTCCAGAGAAAATGCTTTCTGAGCTAGAAGAAAAGGCTGACAGAATTGTTAGGAGTGAAATATTTGCAAAAGCAGTAGCCAGAAGCAGTGGTCAGTGCCCTTGCTATGATCATTTAGGAAACATAAGAGCTCAGGATGTGCGAGAGGCTGCAAATAGGAAAGGCTTGACTGATAACCACCTCTATTGTCCAGGTGCCACTGGTATCAAGGAGGATGACTTGGAGCACTTTCAGGTGCATTGGGCAAGGGGTGAACCTGTTATTGTTTCTGACACCCTTCAGTTGACCTCTGGCCTTAGTTGGGAGCCATTAGTTATGTGGCGTGCACTGCGAGAAAAAAAGACCAATGTCAAAGTAGAAGATGAGCACTTCACTGTCAGGGCAATAGATTGCCTTGATTGAAATGAGGTTAGGAACTCTATTTCCCCTGGTTTCTGGTTGCGTTTTAGCGAACACTTTGTTTGATATATTTATGTCAGTTTTTATTTCAATTACTCCATTGGATATGCTGTTTTCCTTTTTGTTTCCCTTCTTAGGTTTGTTTAGGCCTTTAGGAGGGTGTTCATCTCCCCTCCTGGCCCCCCACGTTGATTTTAATTGTGGTGGTACAATACAACATGGATAGAAGATTTCTGATTATTATGTCAAGAAACAATACACATTTCTATTTAACTTTCAAATTTCAAGGAATGGCATTGTCTGTATAGATTGGTGCTATTTGTATGCTTGCAGATAGACCATCCTCTGTTGTTTACATTTAAGAGTAAAATTTGAAGCACTTGGCACGAATCTTATGTTGCAGGTGGAAATTAATATACACATGTTTTTTGTGGGATATACGCAAGGCAGAACTCATCACAGGCCACATTGGCCTGAGATGCTTAAGCTAAAGGACTGGCCGCCATCGAGTTCATTTGATCAGAGATTGCCTCGCCATGGTGCTGAGTTGATCAGTGCATTGCCATTTCCTGAGTACACTGATCCTCGATATGGTCCACTAAATCTTGCAGTCAAGCTTCCTACTGGTGCCCTGAAGCCAGATCTTGGACCCAAAACTTACATCGCTTATGGATTTAACCAAGAGTTAGGTAGGGGTGATTCTGTGACCAAGCTTCACTGTGACATGTCTGACACGGTATGCTTTGTTAATGGTTATCCTTTTTCTCATATTGTAACATTTGTGGTTGTTCTGTACCTTCAATGTAGAATAAAATTGACTTATGCAATGCTATATCTTGTACTGGGTAACATGCATATCACTTTCTTTACATCGCTTTCTCTGACCTAGCGTTTTCAAGCTTTGGCTATACACCCAGCTGGTAACAAGTGATAGTTCTTTATTTCTTCTTATTTGTCAGTTGCTTGGGTTTCACTAGTTTATCATGGCAGTAATTAATTGCGACAGGTGTCTTTCTTTGATCAGGTAAATATTTTAACACACACAGCAGAAGTACCTTATGAGACTTATCCACTTAAGGAGATAGAGGAGACCAGAAAGAAAATGAAAGAACAAGATCTTCAGGAATTTTACGGTGTTTCAGAATCCAGCATTGAACACAACCTATCACAAACTTCTACTAATTCCAGGAATGTTACTATGGATGAAACATCAAAGACCTCATGTAATGATAGTATCTGTAAAGATATTTCTGATGGTGAGTTGTACATGTTTACTTTCAGTTGTCCTTACTTTTTAACTTAATACAACATTCTTGTTTTCACTGTGCAGGTCTGGACACCAACGCTGTAACACCTATTGATAGTGAAGGTGATGTTAGGGATAAACATCCATCTCATGAATCTAAGGTACAAAGCAAGGCAGCCCAGTGTTCCAATTACATTGGCAATGGTAGTTCGGCTATGATGCATAATGGAGCTCATTGTATTTCGGATAATCCGGAGAGTGGAGAGCATGAGAGAACTGGTGGTGCCTTGTGGGATATTTTCCGAAGAGAGGATGCTGACAAGCTACAAGATTATCTTAAGAAACACACCTTGGAATTCCGGAACCTCCATTGCAATCCTGTGAAGCAGGTATTGTTTTCCTTGCACTCGTGGGAAGTTTATTTCCCCTGTTTTTCCTATGCTGACCAATAGTTATGTTAAGATGCAGGTTATTCACCCAATTCATTATCAAACTTTTTACTTAACTGAGGAACATTAGAGAAAGCTAAAGGAAGAATATGGTTAGGGAACTATTCACACCTCAGAAATGTAGCCTTTCGAGCTGTAGCCTTGTTTCCCTTATGTCATGGCATGCTTGTTATATAGGTGTGGAACCCTGGACATTTGAGCAGAAGCTTGGTGAAGCAGTTTTCATTCCTGCTGGATGTCCTCACCAAGTCCGAAACTTGAAGGTAAGGGAACTTAACCAGCCCTTTTTTTCATTTTATTTGAATGTAGCCACAGTTATCCCATTGCTTAAAAACTTAATCCATTTCTATTGGCACAGTCTTGCATCAAGGTTGCAATGGACTTCGTCTCCCCTGAAAATGTTGACGAGTGTATTAAACTAACTGGAGAGTTCAGACGACTTCCATCTCATCACAAGGCTAAAGAAGACAAATTGGAGGTTGGTTACCATATGTTTCAATGCCCTGCATATGATATTTTACTACTTAATATGACAACTAACCACGAGTCAAACCTGATGCCTTCAGATTAAGAAGATTGCTCTTTATGCTCTGAACCAAGTTATAAATTTCTTGGATCCTCCCTCTGACGGGTAAGCAGTAGCTGCGGTAACCCACTCGTAATATTTCACCATAGAATGTCTGAAGCTGCAACGGAAACTGATTAGTTTTTAGGGAAATTTTTTATCACTATGGTTCTGTGATTGATCAGATCGATGAATGAGGCTGGTCCGTCCGCCATTGAATCTGCTGATGAGAAGAAGCCTAAAAGTGGGGGTGGTCGCCAAAGGGGTAAGCTGAAGAGTGAAGACAAGTCCAACGACGCTGCTGGTCAGAAGAAGCCTAAAAGTAAGCACGGTCGCTCAAGAAGTGATACAAAGAGTGAAGACAAGTCCAACAATGACTCTGCTGGTGAGAAGAAGCCTAAAAGGAAGCGTAGTCGCCCAAGAGGTGAGACAAAGAGTGAAGACAAGTCCAACTACGATGCCGCTGATGAGAAGCCTAAAAGGCGGAGGGGTCGCCTGAAAGTCTCTGGCAACGGCAGGTGACTGACCTGTTTGCTTCTGACAGGGAAGGTGGAAAGCATAGCAGTTGTGGTTGCTAAGGCTGTACTGACCGACCTGTTGGTAGTCATTTTGGAAGAAGGTTGTAGTGTAGGCCCCTGAGGCATAGGCCACCACTAGGCGCCTTTGCAGCGTCTGGCTTTTGTTCATATGTGGTGATTGCAGGCTGACATCTTGGAAGAACCATGTTTGATGCCCGTAGTACAAGACTCTTCATGTAGTGGGCTATGGTGGTAGGCTGTTCAGCACACGTATGCTGCTCAGTTTGAATATGTGTTTGTTAGTTAGATTATTTCTATTTATCAAATACAATGCATACAGATGATTTTTGGTCTCTGATGATTGATGATCCCAAGGTAGACAGGTGCTGAGACTATTTGATACGCAATAGGAGTTACTCCCTTTGTCCCATGAAGGGTGCAATGCTAAAATTTTCCAGATAGATTAGTGTTATTGGCAAATGACCATAGTACCAAGTAGTTCTTTTAATCCCATTGATTTAGGCATAGAAGGTATTCAATTTCCAGAGTTGGTTAAATTAATTCCTAAAATATATATTTGAAAGAAAAAAGGCAGGTAGTTATTGCTAGGATTGCACTCTGTAGTATTTTTTTTTTTGAATCTTAGAATTGCACTTTTCATAGGACGTAAGGAGTACTATTTTTGACTATTTTGTTGCATGGGCCTTTCAGATTAGACTTCCGGGTCTCTCTTTTCAATGTTGGATGTTTCCATTTCCTACTCTTTTTTTTTTCTGTTTTGCAGGAATGTTTGTGCAACTTTTAGTTTTGTTTCATGGACTTATCCACAACTGTTAGTTTCGTTACAAATGCAATTTGGTTTCAGCATGGCTTATGAATCACCTGCAACTGCTAGGGGTTAGGATACAGATGCAGCGGTTATTGGTAAAGAAACCAATATATGAAAGCTAGGGCAATTGCGCTCAAGTTTGGATGCTACTTATTGTTAACTTGATGATGATCAGAGCCTGCTGCTTTGTTATGGGTTAGCATTTTGATCTGCAGTCAAAGAGTATTAAAGCACCCTCAGTATTTCCGTGACATTTTCCCAATGATGTCAGGTCTTAAATAGGTGCATCATCCTTTGAGGTGGAATCAGGTGGGTCTGTTGGGAGAGCAGCACCAAACTGTGCTTCTTGAGGCATTGATTTATTTGAAGCAGAATCAACAGTGTCCGTGGAGGATTGGACCTCCTGCTGTCCTAAAACAAACAGCTCTTGTAATTTCTGCCTAACAGCCACTGTGTCATGCTGTTCTTCATATGGTGGATTAATGTGTGGATGGTCATCATTGACAGAATCTTGCGTTGCTTTCTGTTCAGTGGAGTATCAAAGAGTTTAATTGGGTGCTTTTGTTCTTTTTTTTAAAAAAAAAAATGGAATCATGCACAGGCTAAAAGGTTAAAGACACTAGTATATGACTGAGTTTGTTTCATGTGTTGGTTTGAATCCTTGCCTAAACAACCGAACATATTTTTTGATGCAAGGAATGGTTCCTGGGCCAAGAGCCAAACCAGACCAGGATTGAGTTGAACAGCCGGACCACCCAATCCTGGCCCTGAACAGTTCCTGGGCTGGAACGGTAACCCAACGAGGCCTAATTTTTCTTTCTAGCTGGTATTTTTTCCCTGCCCAAAGTGCATAAGCTTTCCATCCAGTCTGAATTCTGAACTCTGAACTGAACAAGTACAGGAAGTCCTGTTGTATTTGTGCTGCTGCAATAAGCTTTCCATCCTACCCCTTGTTTAGTTATAAATTTAAAATTCCAAATATATCACCCGAGGGACCGTGATATTTTTATGCGAGTTGGATCGAAGTTGCCATGCAACTAAGATTAGCGCATTTAATCGCTTCTTTTTGAGTGGTTCCGCCACACTGCCGGAGCATAATACCCTACGTCCACTTGTGTATTATATTGCTTGAGTTGGAAGGAAGTCTCTGTATGAGCGTTGTCCGGGGAGCGAGCGAGAGAGTTTCCGAAGGGAGTAGATATCCTAATCTTAGCGTGTGCTCTCCCTTTTATAGTCCAAAAGAGGCATGTACATAGCCGTTGGGACCCCGACAGGTGGGCCCAGTTTGGATGTATTAAATAACATAACACAAAGAGCATTATGATGCTATGGTCGACGAAGATCTCATTCGGGATTCCTTGTGCTGCCGTCGTGGATTCTCTGAACGGGCAGATCTTCAGACCGGCGTGCTCGTCCCGTCTTGTCGGCGTGGCGCCTGTTGCTAGCGGAGCAGGCTGCGGCGCGCATACCAAACCGGCCACGAAGCTTGCGGCGTAGACGACATGATGGGGCGTGCCGTGCCGTCGCCTCCATTTAATGCGGAGGACAGCCGCGCGCGCGGCGCCTGCGGCTTCACTGTGTGCCTCGGTAACTCGTGACCCGCTGTGCGGTCATTCGAGCTTACCTCGGCAACAGGCGAGCGACAGTGTTGTCTGACAAAGACTGCCCCGCGTGCAGCGGCGCCAGGGCACGCTTCAACCACTTGCATTTAACGCAGTAGGTGAGCGAGCTTCTAGTGGATGACTCGCGCCCACGCCCGCGATGCGGGACACGTGGCGGCCCCGGACCTCCCCTGGCGGGGAGCTGGCTCCGCGCATCCAGGGGTCTGGATGGGCATGTGGAGGTCCCGGACCCGCCCGCGGGGTCTGGGCCTCTGGCTGCTAGCGCTAAGCGCTCCTTCTAGGGACATGTGGCGATACCGGACCCTTCCCCGAGCGGAGAGCGGGTCCGTGGCCGTTGTCCCGCTAGTTGGATCTGGACCATTGGGCCCAACTGCTCAGCCTTTTAGGTGTGGTTATGGTTAACCTCCCATGTCTTCTTCCTAGACACAGCAGGAGGGGGTACCCCGGTCGCGGGGTACCGACAGTGGCCCCCGGGCCCACCTCGGGGGAGGTACGAACCCGCAGGTGGGACCACTATCATGACGTGTATCCGTGCAGCTTGGTTGCATCGGTATACTGCGGTGCGCAGTGGTATATCGGCAACAGGGAGAGTTTGTGGAGCCCTTCTCGATTTAGGATTCGTCTCAAGACAAGATCCTCAGCCCGGAGCTCCCTACTATGCACAAACCGTTGATGATAGCGCCGGAGCTCCTGGTTGTAATGTGTGTTTCGGATTGCTGCTCGCCACCTTCGTTCATCAACGAGGTCCACGTCAATGCCCCGTAGCTGTTCCTGCATAGACTCATCAAAAGCTTGGACTCGCGGAGAGCCCAAGTGGATTTCTAGGGGAAGACATGCACGGCCCATCTTTCATTCTCCTCCTCAGCCACAGCCACGGCCTAACTCAATCCAATGTGCACGGGCCCATCTTCCATTCTCCCCGCAATTTCGGCCCAACGCACCAGCCCACAACCTTCCAACGCAAGGACGCACCCCCCACCAAACCGGCGGTGAGCCGGGCATTCGGGCGTCCTCTTCGTCGCAGGCGCTCGCAGCAGCCAGTCGCGCAACACGACCACCCCTAAGGCCCTGACGCTTTCCTCCCCGCCATTGTGATTGCGCCGCCGGTGACGCCTCAGCTCGGAGTTCTCAATCCACCAGCCGCCGCATGCGCGTATCCGAGGCCTAGCTCGCTCGCGGCCGCGGATCTCTCGCCTCGCCCCGCGATGCATCGTGCGATGCGGCTGCGCTGCCTCTTGCGCCCGCCGCCAACCCCGCGGCGGCCTCCAGCGGAGGCGGTGGCGCTCTGGTGCGGAGGCTCGGCGTGCCGCGGCGGCCCTGCGGCGAGAATCGTCGGCTTTGCCGGTTCTACAGCTCGAATGAGGGCGTCGGCAGCACGGAGGCTGCGGCGGCGGGGAGTGGAGGCGGCAGCGGCAGCGGAAGCAGCAGCAGCAGCGAGCAGGAGCACGCGCTGCTCGGGGAGAGGGACCAGCAGGAGTGGCTCAGCGGTGAGCGGTTCCTCATCGGCTGTAAGCGGCGGGAGTCGCCGTTCCTCACCAGGCGGGATCGCTTCCGCAACGAGTTCCTTAGCCGCGTCGTGCCGTGGGACAAGACCGGCGTCTCGTGGAACAGCTTCCCGTACTACATCGAGTAAGAATGACGAACACCGGGCATGCACGCCACCTGTTTGCTGTTTTGTGTACGACAAGGCTCACAGTCGCATCGTGTCTTTTCGATTGCCAGCCAGAATGCGAGTAAGGATGGCAACGGGTCGGGTTCGGATCGGGTGGAGTCTTCGTGCACCCAAAACCGAAACCCGAAATCGAAACCCGAACCCGAACCCGAAACTGATTCGGGTGGAAATCCATCACCAAAACCAAACCCGTGGATACCCGAAACCCGAATGGATACCCGAAACCCGAATGGATACCCGAAACCCGCAGATAAATATACACATATTCACATGAATAAACAAGATGCAACAAATAATAAATATTTTTATGACTCAACTTTCAATAAATTTAATAGTCTAAGTAAACAAATTATCATTAACATATTATAAAACATGAGTTTTAATTCCAAATAATTTATTTCGGATATCCATTGGATATCCACGGGTGGAAACCAAAACCCGAAACCGAACCCGAACCCGAACCTGAAAACCGTGGGCGAAAAACCAACACCAAACCCGAAACTCGAAAACCCGAAACCCGTGGATACCCGCACCGAACCCGATCCGCTGCCATCTCTAAATGCGAGGCAGCTGCTGAGCGAGTGCGTGGCGTCGCACCTACGGCACAAGGATGTAGCTCTGGAGTACGGTTCCGGGCTGCAGTCCTCCAGTGGGGGGATACTGCTCCAGAGCTTGCCAGGTACTGATCAGTAATGGAGCTAATGTTTTCGTCAATATATGCTTCCATGTGCCTATATGGATGTTGAGAACTTTTTTTGTTGCTAAAATGCAGGGACTGAACTTTACCGAGAGAGATTTGTGAGGGCACTTGCCAGTGAGTTGCGCGCGTCATTATTAGTTCTGGACAGCAGTGTTCTAGCTCCATATGTAAGATAATCTACCCCATCTGTTAAATATCTTAATATCTCAGTTTGAGTTGGTCTGTTGGGATCTAATGTCCGACCTTGTAGGATTGTGGTGAAGACTGTTCAGAGAGTGAGGAAGAGGATAATCATGCAGAGTCAGAGGATGAAGGTTCCGAATCAGAGGAGGATGGCGAGGGTGATGAGGAATCTGGTCAAAGCGATGATGACGATTCTATTAAATCCGTGGCAGACCTAAAGAAGCTAGTTCCATGAACTCTTGAGGAGTTTGCCAAGGTTTCTATTTCTATTAAGCTGCAAAAACTATAAAAATATAATGACACCTGACAATTCTTACCTATGACTTTTTATTATCAGATTCTTACCTATGTCTTGTTTCAATATATCTGGTTCCTTCTATTCTATTTAGATTTAGAAAATAATGTGTTTTCTTTTACCTTTACCTAAACCATGTATCTACACAACTAGTTTGTGTCTGATTGGTAGACCTCTAGACTACCAACAATATACTTGTTAAAACTAACACCAGTAGTACTGCATAACATTGAATCCTATTTAAACCTGCCACATGTGATGCTGTTTTCTTTCTTTCTACTACAAACGCTAATCCTTGCTGAGCTGCTGTTTCTTGATTATTTAAATCTTTTGGTTTGTTTTCTTTCTGCCTTACAATTTATACCTTCACTGCTTGTGCTTGCAGAGAGTTGTTGGTATACAGGAAAGTTCTTCAGCAGCAGAATCCTCTAGCACTGCTGAGTCATCCGAAGAAGAGAAGAGATCTCTTCAAAAGGGTAAAATGACTTCATCTTTTTCATTCTCAGCACTGAGTGTTTTTTCCAAGCTGGCTCTAAACTATATAACAATTATCTGTTTACGCCCAATCTGTGCTTTGTTATGGGATAAACTTTGATTCCTTTGATCATATTTGGCGAGTAGCTATTCCCTCGTTGAGCCTTCTAGATTGGCACAGTGTCCTTTGTTATGGGATAAACTTTGATTCCTTTGATCATATTTGGCAAATAGCTATTCCCTTGTTGAGCCTTCTCAGTGCATTTGGTAGTCTAAGTTTTTCTGTTGTGCTTTGAGCTAATATGTCATTTCACAAGAATAAGTTGGCCTTTGTTTTATGTGTTACCATTGTTGTGTGCTTTGGATAACACCTGTTGGCCTAAATCAGGCACGCACCCAATCACACTCTACAGTTACACTGTTAGGGTGAACCCAAGCACCACCTTACCATAACAACACTTCACTATATTGCAGTAGTGCAGTTATACCATGTAGCCACTCTTTAAGTTGAAGCTTATTTTATGAGCTAGCTACAAAGTACAGCTGTACTGTTAACTGTACATACATCGCTCTTGTACAACATGGAATTCAGGCTAGACTCTTTTATCACTTATACAAAAGTTGTAGAACACTAAATGAAGGCATAGCCAAATTAAATCGTTCTCATTATTGTTTTCAGGAGATAGGGTCAAATACGTTGGAGCATCACTGGTTGTTGAAGCAGATAATAGGTACTTGTTAAAAGCTATGCTATCCTCATTTTGGTTTGTGGGCCACATTTGTTTTGAAATCCTTTTCATTGCTACTCTTTGGATCTGTCTATACCGCATATTATTGGCATTTCATTTTACTAGCTACCCCATTTACAAGGTGAGATCCCTTGGTGTATGCTCTTTGCTGATGATGTGGTGCTAGTTGACGAGAGTAGGGCAGGGGTTAATAGGAAGTTAGAGCTGTGGAGACGCACGTTAGAGTCGAAAGGGTTCAGACTTAGTAGGACTAAGACCGAGTACATGATGTGCGATTTCAGCGCGACTAGGCATGAGGGGGGAGACGTTAGTCTAGATGGGCAAGTGGTGGTCCAGAAGGATACTTTTCGGTATTTAAGATCGGTGCTACAAAAGGATGGCGACATTGATGAAGATGTTAGGCATAGAATTTCAGCTGGCTGGTTGAAATGGCGGCAAGCTTCTGTGATCCTTTGTGACAAGAGGGTGCCACAAAAGCTAAAAGGCAAATTCTATAGGACAGCAATTCGTCCGGCGATGTTATACGGTGCTGAATGTTAGCCTACAAAAAGGCGACATGTCCAGCAACTGAGTGTAGCAGAGATGCGGATGTTGCGGTGGTTTTGCGGGCACATAAGGAGGGATAGAGTCCGGAACGAAGTTATTCGGGATAGGGTCGGGGTGGCACCAATTGAGGAGAAACTTACCCAGCATCGGCTGAGATGGTTTGGACATGTCCAACAAAGGCCTCCTGAGGCGCCGGTGCGTAATGGGGTTCTTGAGCGGGTCGATAATGTAAAGAGGGATAGAGGTAGACCTAAACTGACGTGTGATGAGTCGGTTAAGAGAGACCTTAAGGATTGGAATATCTCTAAAGAGATAGCTTTGGATAGGAGCGCTTGGAGACTAGCTATCAATGTGCCTGAACCTTGAACTTATTTCTTTTGGGTTTCATCTCTAGCTTACCCTAACTTGCTTGGGAAAAAAGGCTATGTTGTTGTTGTAAAGCTGATCACAATGATTCAAGTATCTGATCTATGGCACTTGAAATAAATTTTGTATGCTATAATAATGTGAGCTTGTATGATATAAAAAATTTCCATCTGATAGGAATTTCAATGTGTGGGCTTTGTTTATGTGAGATGTCTGTTTATGCATTTGGATACACAATAAGTGGAAGGCTCAAGTAGAAACATGGGTGCACCCTTATTGGTTTTGTAGGGTGAGAGGCACACACACATTTGTGACCTTATGTGTCTACATGTGCCCATGGCTGTCTACATTCTCTGTTATTTGTGTATGAATGTTCAATGGTTGTGGTTAAATTGATCCTACCCAAAGACTTTAAAGGTAGTCACAAGACAACCTTTCCTAGTTCTAACTTCCAAACCTATAACTTGGTTTGTGATGAGTGTCAGGAGGGCATGTTTCCACATGTTTGTACTGCATATTAGCTACCCAACCTTTTTCCCTCGACCCTTTTTCTTAGCATGGTTATGGTCTTATGGGCTGTCATACTGATCTAGTATTTTTACACTGATCATAATGCATATCATATATGTCAAATCACAGGATCATTTTGGGGAAAATACCTACTCAAGATGGCTCAAAGAATGCCTATACCTTTATTAGTGGCAGGTGGGTGGATAAGTCTTTCTTGTATTTGTATAGAAAATAGTGCAAGAAGATTTTGACTTTCTTTTGCGGGCATTCTTTGTTGCATGTTATTGCCACCGCATTTCAGCTGAATGTGCCTTGATGCATCATCTTTTTACATAACCATCACAAGTCAATTCGTTTTTTTACTTTTCTAGCTTTCTCAACAAAAATGGAAATAAGGACGAAGTAGTTAAGATTAGAACTATGCAGCGTATTTTTGCACATTGTCATGGCATTAGTTGGCAATATTGCTGTCCTTTGGGGTGGTTGCGAGGGCTGAGGGACTTTGCATTTTAACATTGCTTACACAACAACAACATAGTCTTTCAGTCCCAAGCAAGTTGGAGTAGACTAGAGTTGAAACCCAACAAGTTTTAAAATCAGGATTCAAGCACATAAATAGCTGTTTTTCAAGTGCTCCTATTTAGAGCTAAATCTTTGGGTATATTTCATCCTTTCAAATCTCCTTTTATTGCCTCTTCCCATGTTAATTTCGGCCTTCCTCTGCCTCTCTTCACATTACTGTTATACCTTAGAATTTTACTACACAATGGTGCCTCCAGAGGCCTCCGTTGGACATGTCCAAACCATCTCAGCCGGTGTTAGATAAGCTTTTCTTCAATTGGTGCTACCCCTAACCTATCACGTATATCCTCATTCCGGACTCGATCCCTTCTTGTATTACCACAAATCCAACGCAGCATACGCATTTCTGCAACACTTATCTGCTGAACATGTCATCTTTTTATAGGCCAACATTCTACACCATACAACATTGCAGGTCTAATTGCCGTCCTATAAAACTTGCCTTTTATTTTCAATGGTACTCTCTTGTCATATAAAATACCAGATGCTTGGCGCTACTTCATCTACCCCGCTTTGATTCTATGACTAACATCCTCATCAATATCCCCATCTCTCTGTAGCACTGATCTCAAATACCGAAAAATATCCTTTTTTGGCACTATTTGCCCTTCTAAATTGACATCTCCCTCCTCATGTGTAGTAGTACCAAAGTCACATCTTATATACTCAGTTTTAGTTCTACTAAGTCTAAAACCTTTTGACTCTAGGGTCTCCCGCCACACCTCTAGTTTCCTATTTACTCCTGCTCGACTTTCATCAACTAACACTACATCATCCGCGAAGAGCATACACTAAGAAATATCCCTTTGTATGTCCCTTGTGACCTCATCCATCACCAATACGAATAGATAAGGCCTCAAAGCTGACTCTTGATGTAGTCCTATCTTAATAGGAAAAGCATCTGTGTCGCCATCGCGTGTCTGAACACTAGTAACAATATTGTTGGACTTATTGTTGTACATGTCCTTAATAAGTCCAACATACTTTGTTGGGACTTTATGTTTGTCCAAAGCCCACCACATAACATTCCTTGGTATTTTGTCATAAGTCTTCTCCAAGTCAATGAAAACCATGTGTAGGTCCTTCTTCTTCTCTCTATACCGCTCCATAACTTGTCTTATTCAGAAAATGGCTTCCATTGTTGACCTTCTAGGCATGAAGCTAAATTGGTTCATAGAGACTCGTGTTATCCCTCTCAAATGGTGCTCGATAACTCTCTCACATAGCTTCATAGTATGGCTCATCAATTTAATTTCTCGGTAATTGGTACAACTTTGAATATCTCCCTTATTCTTGTATATTGGTACCAATATACTTCTTCTCCACTCTTCAGACATCTTGTTTGACTGAAAAATATGGTTGAACAACTTGGTTAGCCATATTATGGCTGTATCCCTGAGGCATCTCCACACCTCAATTGGGATACCATCCGGGACGATCGCTTTACCCCTCTTCATTATTTTCAATGCCTCTCTGACCTCAGATTCTTGGATTTTCCGTACAAAGTGCTTTTTGGTGTCATCAAAAGAGTCATCCAAGTGAAATGTTGTGTTCTCATTGTCACCATTGAATAATTTGTTAAAATAATCTTGCCATCTATGTTTGATGTCATCCTCTTTTATCAAGATGTTCTCCATTTCATCTTTAATGCACTTAACTTGGTTGAAGTCCCTCATCTTTCTCTCACGAACCTTAGCCATCTTATATATGTCCTTCTCTCCTTCCTTCATACCTAATCGTTGGTAAAGATCCTCATACGCCCTACCCTTTGCCACACTTACCGCTCGCTTTGCGATCTTTTTTGCCTCCTTGTGCTTCTCTATGTTGTCTACACTTCTATCTTGGAATAAGCGCCTATAACGTTTTTTCTTTTCCTTAATATTTCTTTGGACTTCCTCATTCCACCACCAAGTATCTTTATCTACGCATCTACCTCCTTTGGTCACTCCAAGCACTTCTGAGACCACCTTCCGAATGCAGTTTGCCATCTTCTCCCACATGTTGTTTGTATCATCTCCTTCCGTCCAAGAGCCCTCTTTGATTACCCTTTTCTTGAAGGTCTCTGACGTCTTCTCTTTCATTTTCCACCACTTTATTCTTGCAATCTTAGTTTGTTTATCCCTACGTGCGTGCATCTGTAAACGAAAATCCGCCACCACAAGTTTATGTTGAGAAACAACACATTCCCCTCGTATCACCTTGCAATTCAAGCATTGCTCGTCTATCCTCTCTTCTTGTGAGGATAAAGTCAATCTGACTACAGTGTTACCACTACTAAAAGTCACTAAATGGGATTGCCTTTTCCTAAAGAAATTGTTCGCTATCATCAAGTCAAAAGTTACTGCAAATTCCAAGACTTCCTCTCCCTCTTGATTTCTACTACCATACCCAAAGCCTCCATGAATCCCCTCGAAACCTGCCCTTGTTGTACCTACATGGCCATTAAGATCTCCTCCTATGAAAAGCTTTTCGCTAGAAAGTACAGTTCTAACCACGCTATCTAAATCTTTCCAGAATTGCCTCTTAGCACTCTCATCGTGACCTATTTGGGGAGCATACGCACTAATTACGTTCATGACCGTATCACTAACGACAAGCCTAACTAAGATAATCCTATCCCCTAGCCTTCTCACGTCCACCACTCCATCCTTTAGGCTCTTGTCAATTAAAACTCCTACTCCATTTTTATTTGCAGCTGTCCCTGTGTACCATAGCTTGAAACTGGTATTATCCACCTCCTTCGCCTTCTGGCCCTTCCATTTAGTCTCTTGAACACATAAGATGTTTACACGCCTCCTAGTTGGCTACGTCACCTAACTCTCTTAATTTACCTGTAAGGGACCCTACATTCCAACTACCTACACGAATCCTAGTTGGTTCGACTAACTTCCTTGCCCTTCGCACCTGTCGAGAGAGATGTGAAGACCCTTGCTCATTTTTCACTACACTCAGGTGCCGATGTAGCGCACCACTCAGAAAATGACGACCCGATCCTTGCTTACTTAACACCGTGCCCAGATCACGACACGACGCGTCACCAAGAGGGAGACGACCCGGCCCTTACCCATTTAACACCATACCCGGATTCCGATATGACGTCCCAACGGATTTCTCTTGGGTTTCATCTCCATTAGAATGGCTAGGTTCACTGCTGGCTCGCCAAGCCTATCGCACCCTCCTCCTTTACCAGGGCTTGGGACCTACTATGTTGAGACAACATAAGCGGAGTTCATTTTAACATTGCTTGGTACATGTAAATTGTACATGTCACCACTTCTTTGGAAACGCTTGTATTCTTATACTGCTTAGTTTTATAAATGAGACATAGATGCAGAATCTTATATAGTTACATACACTTGCTTAGCCTTATTCCCAACATTGGTTTTGATGGATGACTTGGTTTCATGGTTGTATTTCCTTATATTGCATGCTCGAGCCTTTGCCAATGGGGGATGCATTATTATCTCTCAACATTTGTAAGTACAAATCCTTTATAATTGAACATTCTTCTATCTATTATAATTGCAGAACTTTATCAAATGGACAGCGTGGAGAGGTGTATGAGATCAATGGTGATCAAGTGGCTGTTATATTTGACCCTCCTGAGGAGAGGGTGGCTGATGGTAACAAAGATGAAGTAGACAAAGTGCAAAATGCTAAACCAGCAGTTTACTGGGTTGACAGTATGCTTCTAGTCCCAAGCGTCCATATTGCTATATTCAGTTTGGACATGCCTGCAATTTAGCGTGCTTTTCTTTTTGTACTTCTAGCTCAGGATATTGAGCATGACCATGATACTCAGGCGGAAGATTGGCATATTGCACTGGAAGCACTTTGCGAGGTATTTTATCTGAATATAACTGTTTGTATATAACTTGTATTATCTTGATATATTCCTTTCTCGTGTACATGCATCTGCTTGCATAGGTTCACCACTCAGTCTGCTGTACAAGTGACAATATTCACGAGTGTTTGAGTCCTTATGATTTGCTTAATAAACTTATCTATAATGTTATGTTTACAAAATAGGTACTGTCATCTCTACAACCAGCCATTGTTTACTTTCCAGACAGTTCCCAGTGGCTGTCTAGGGCAGTTCCAAGATCAAATCGCAGAGAATTTGTTGAAAAGGTAGAGGAAATGTTTGATCAACTTACTGGACCTCTAGTTTTGATATGTGGGCAGAACATAACAGAGGCATCAACAGCAGCACCTAAGGATAAAGAACCTGTAAGCCGTATAAGCTCCATTAGCC
>NC_053151.1:675000-792500 GCF_016808335.1 Panicum virgatum
GGTCAGAAGACGGCTGCTCCGGGTACTGTTACTGGGGCTCCTCCGGTAGCTCAACATCTACTCACGAACACATGGCCAAAAACAATGCACAACATAAACATACAAGCAAACATTAACAAAAGCTAGGAAACAGTACATTAGTATATAAAAACAGCACACTAAACTAGTCTAAAACTATTATACACGTTACAACGATCGCGTGGACATAAAGAACGCCTAAAACGGAGCTAAAACGCAAAATCTAGGCAAAAAACAAGTTCCAGGGACCTATTTGTAAGAAAACTAGAGTTCTAGGGGGTTTCTGGGCAAAATCGAGGACTAAAACGTAATTAAACCTTAGTTCCAGGGTCTAATGTGCAAAAAAGGCAAGGGCTGGACGGCGGGTTTGATTTCTGGAAAGATCGGGGGGGTCTGTGCAAGATTTGGGGCCCATCTGTAAATAGTTTTGAACCAAGCTGGACCACGGGTTGATTTCCCTAAAACCTAAGGGCTCTTTAGCAAAACTACCAGGGCGAAGCGATACGGGTGGATCTCAGCCGTTGGATCACAATCTGGTGGCTCAGATCTGATCAGCTCACGTTCTAATCCTGAGCGTTACTTCCAGATCGGGCGGCCACAGGCAGTTGGGGGCGCGGGCGGCGGCGGGACTCGCCGGAGAGGCGCACCCGCGGCGGAGGATCACCGGAATTGGCCAAAATTGGCGTTCCCGGGCTTGATTTGGCACGAGATCTGGTCTAGGATGGACTACGCGCCATGCGTAGTCCACCTGGGGTCTTTTTGGACCTCGGGAAGGCCCGGAGTAGGGAGGGCAAGGGCGGCAGCGGCCCTGCGCGGCGGCGCAGCGCCGGCGTGCGGCGCCCGGATAGCTAGGGTGCATCCCGTGCTAGGGGAATGTGCGCAGAGGAAGGAGGGGGTTGGGGTGCAGCTCACCTAGGCTCGGATGCGAGCTGTGACGGCGTGCAGAGGCACCGGCGTCGGGGACCGGCGGCGTGTCGCGGGTGTCGCTCGGGGAGAAGATGCTGCAGTGGCGTTCCGGGCGTCTGGATCACACGAGGGGCTTCGACGTCGGACTGTGAGGCCAGTGCTCGGGTCAGTGAGGTCAACGCACCGGCGGTGGTGCGGAATTGCTGTGGCGGATCCACTTACCGGCGGCGGGCCTTGGCGAGAAATCCCACGCGTGCAGGGGTTGGGGTCGGCGACTGCGAGCTCGGAGGCACTCCTGGAGCCGATGTGAGGCTTCTGCGCGGCTCCGGTGTGCTGGGGAGCGGCGGAGCGTCGTGCCCGCGGCGGCGCAGAGTTCTAGCGCGGCGGAGCGGGGTGGTGGCGGTGTGCTAGGGTTAGTGGCGGCGCGCGGCTGGATGGGAGAGGCGCAGGGGATCGTGGGGGTTTAAAGGAGGCGCCGAGGATCTCGGGGAGGCGTGCCCGTCGTGATCCCGGCGGGGATTGCGGCGCGGCCGTTGCAGCGCGGTGAAGGCGGAGGTGGGGGATGACAGGCGGGCCATGGCTGTCAGCGACTGGGTGTGGGCGAGAGCGGCCCGAGCGGGGTGCCGCTGGCAGGCGGGGCCGGGTTGCAGCGGCTCGTGGGGGACGCGGGGTGCGGCTCGCGGTGAGCTGGCTGTTGGGAGAAGGCCGGCGCGGGGGGGGGGAAGATGGGCCGCGCGAGCTAGGCCGTGGTGAAAGAAGAGAGGGGAGAGGAGGCCGGGCCCGAGAGAAAGGAAAGAGTGGGCTGAGGGGAGAGGGGCTTGGGCTGGTTTGGGTCCGGGTGGGTTTTATTTTTTCCATCTCTTTTCTATTTCTAAACAATTCAAATCTATTTGAATTCAAATGAAATTTGAATTCAAACTCCTATGCAAACCAACAAATAAAACCATGCACCAGCATGAATGCAACAACAAGTTTTAAACTTAGACAAATTTTAATTTCTTGTGAAACAAAAATTAGATTAAATGCAAGACTAAGCAAATTAAATCCTTAGAAAATTAAATAAAACAATTAAATTTATTATAAAATGCTGAAATTTAAATTAGGGTGTTACAGGTAGCCTCACTACCCGAATTATAGTCTGGAGAGGCGTCCTCAGAGACGGACCGGGCCCAAGTTCCCTGGAAAGGGACGCCTGGGAGGGTGAGAGCCCCGTCCGGCCCGGACCCTGTCTCACCACGATTAACCAAAATTGAATGAAAGGCAGTAATGATGCTGCCAAATTAGAAACTGGGTGAACAAAAATTTATTTTTTTCTTGCAAGTACTTTTGATCTTCCAAATTTGCAGTGAACTCTAAATAATGTTTTTTAATTAAAAATAATGGTCTGGATTGCTTCATCACTTCACTATTATATGCTTTAAATTGGTAACGTTGCGTTTAATCTTTCGCACTATTTAAGTAATAGATTTTCAGCACCTTTTGTTCTCTTTTTTCAACGTTTACCATCTTACTGCAGGGTAACATAGATGAGGAAGGAAGTTTTACTCTCAGAGATCGTCTCCTCCCCCTCATTATTTGCCTGCTGAGAACAGTTATCTTTATCTTAAACTAAATAACCTTCTGTCATCAGCTGGTCTTGGCTGCACTTACAAATGAATTCTTGTCTAGTGTTTTTATAATACTTCAATGCTCCTTTTCTTGTTAAGTGGCATATTGCTATTTTTTTAGAATTTGCTCTGTTTACAGAATTTCCTTTCCTTATCTTTTTTTCCAAAAGCTAACAACATATTGTTTGACAAAAGAATATCTATTCTACGATTAGGAAAGTTATGCCAATACTTTTGTAAGTTACATTATAGAAGCAGTTGCAATCAGGTTTTAACTGCTCATTCCAGTTAAAAGTAAGGTGCTGATTGAGAAAAAAGTATGAATGTTGTGGAAATTATTTAGGAAGTAAATTATTGAAATCTGTTAATTTGGAGAAACTTTTGTATCGATTTAGAGATTCAGTTGGAGGTTTGGTGTGAACAAAGTGGGTGTTTATACACCTCCATTTGGTTCAATACTTCAAAACCTAACAAGGTGGGTTGTAGGCTCACAATACCAGCAGGGAAAAGACCGCCCTCACAGCATTACTGAGAAGGAACACCCTGTAGGGCTGCATTGTAACCTGGGCCGACCACGGCCCAATGGTCTGGCGACCAATGCAACTATTTTTGGATTGTCGGCGAGTTTTTTTTTGTGCCACCAGGATTTGAACCCTGGCCGATGTCTACCTAAATTGGGGAGCTTACCGCAACACTGCAAGAGTGGTGGTGTTACAGCACAACATGGAAATTTCACACTTTGCCAATCAATGTTGGAAATGATTCATTGACAGCTAGAGCCTAGTGAAGAACACGTTTAGCATGCAAGAAGTGTGGTCGCAAACCAAACACTTACCACAACTGTTGAGATTTTCTTGCCAGACTGCGGTGACAAACGGAACATGCCTCATTTTGTTATTTGTAACTTGTGAGAGACTAAAGTCCTTCCATGTAAAATGTAAATAGGAGTCGTCCCAATAATACACCCACTAAAAGAATACTTGGATAGAAAGTGGAACTTAATAGTTTATGTTTTGCATTATGTCAATATTGTAATTAGCAGAAAATAATTATTGGCTTATTGCATGGCTACCCCTCCTTTTAGTGTTACTGTAGTTTACATCACTTAATGTGATTTATCATGCAAGCCACATGAATTTTTTCCCCTGGCTAAGTGGCTAGCTTTAGAGCATTGCAATGCGTATTAAATTTGCTTGCTAAACCTTGAATCTAACTGCTACTAACGTATGTCAAGGTAGACCTACTGCTAAATCTGTGAGAGCTGTTATCAAGGCCACGAAGACTACTATAGTCAATATTTATGTAGAAAGGACATGATTTTTTTGTATTTTCAGGACAAACTTCCTGCGTTTCTCAGAATCTACCGGGATACACTTATTACTGTTATGAAAGCTTCAATCAAGGCCACAGTTGCAGAGTTGCTTCCAGTTTTAACTGCCAGACCAATAGATTTTGATTCAGTAACTGGAGACAGGGCTGCTGATGCTGACGGTATTATTTCCCACCCATTCACTATCTCTTTTCAGAGTTCTATTTCTTATGTCAAAACTTTCCTATCCTTTTGACATTAACATTTAACTGCAGCTGGAGGCCAGTCCTTAGCAAATAAGTTGCGAACTCTGTCATCTGAAGGGTTTGTTCAACTTTTGTCCGCCATTTTTAGGATAGTACAGGTAAAATAATCCATAACAAGAATTCCATTTTCATATTTTTGGGAAAGAAGATCCTGGGCAAAATTTAGTTTTATTGACTTTACCATCTTCTTGTGGCCGGTTGTAAAATCTACTTGTAGCCTTACACTGTTTTAGCATTTATCAATGCTTATTTGGTTCCTGAAAACAATCTATTTTGGCCTCTATGCCTGATGTACTGATTATTTAATTTGCTTTTATGAAATGTGAGCAATTTGTTCTAGACAGTTATTATATTCTTATATAATGAAGGGGGAAGGAAAGGAGTGGGGGCATATCCAGTGCAAACGTCCTGCTATGAGAAAATATATAAATAATCATGGGATAACATCTTTATAATTTCAAGTACATTTACAGCAAGCAGCTGATGTGAAAAGAATAGTTGAGTGGATCATGGGGAACCTTGATGGAACCTTAAGTGTTGATGCTAGCAATCCTACAGCACAACATGGTGGTTAAGTTGTTTCTGCTATTTCCCAAGAGAATGGCTACAATGTTTCTTCACGGATCTCTAGTACTCTTACACGGAGTACTTCCAAAGTCCTATTTGTCCAAGGAAAAGCAAATGATTTGTCCATCATAAATTCAATAAAGAATGTCCGATAAGTTTTTCTTATTTTGCAATGTGCCCTCTTATCTATTCCATACAAAGATGCAAACTAAGTTTATTTCTGGTGTCATGGTACGCATGTGGTCATTTCTCATAACATAATAGCACAGAGTCACTGTCAATTTTTTGCTCATTGTATATGCGAACTATTTATATCATACCATACAAAAGAAGGTGCATGACCATTTGATTAGTAAAACAAGTGGCTGATTAGTAAACAATAGTGGTTGAGTATATTGAATAATTCTGAATATACTTTTCTTACTTTATTACTGTTTTAGAGTGTCAAATAAAAGCACCATCAAACTCGTTTTAAGGTTGAGCAGCGGATGGTCTGCACAGCTTTGACAAAGAGGCACTTAAGTCACCACGATAACAGAAGACCAACCCACCACATAATTTTAATTTTACATTATCCTACAACCTCAATAACAGTTACACAATACAAACCAAATACAAACCAAATAACTAATACCAAATAGAGGTCCAAACAACACAACAACATAAAACAACATAGACATCAATTCAACTAATCATTACATAATACTAATACGATGTCCAAACACAAGTCAACATAAAACAACATAGACATCAATTCAACTAATCATTACAGTAATCCTTAAAATATTATTTTGATTGATGACATGATCTAGATCGAGGTTCAAAAGGCGAACAGCATCCCGACATATGGCTACTGCAGTAATCATTATTATTAATCCTCTATACGAATGTGTGTGTCAAATATAAATTATGCATTTTCAACTGTCATATACGCCGAATTAGACACAGACATGCCAAAAATTTTCATTTTCCACACATGAAATAACATTTTCTGGTCACAACGAACATTTACTGGTTTTTTCTTCGATTTCCCGCCAATAATCTTGCGGTTTTCGCTGAGAAAAACAGGATCCCGCCCGGCTCAAATTTGAATCCCCTTTCCGTTCGAAAAATTCGAAAAAGGGTAAACCGGCCATTTTCCCGTTCTCAGTCACTAGCGGGAAATTGATTCCCGGTGAGAAACTGACGTGTCCCGCATGGAGGTGGAGCGGGCAGTGAGGTTCTTGGTAAAACTCAGCACCACCACTTTAAATATAAAACCGGTTGTGATAGCACAAAAGTTTCGCAAACCAAACCGGTCGTATGCCTCTCTAATCATCGGCTGGGCTCCAGCTAGATTAGTCTTTCGACGAACCATGTATCCCTTCGAGGCTTTGCCCGCTTTCAGACTATGTCCAACGGCGTTCTCTAAATTGCATTCCCTAAAGAGGAATATTCTTCTCCCCAAAACCAATTTTATCCTCTAAACAAACATCTTCTCCAACAACATTTCCCATACCACACACCCCTCACATATTTTGGGGTGTTCCCCACATTTGGGGTATTCTGACGTGTTCCCTTAATATAGAGGCTCTTGTAGGAACACCGTTGGAGCAGATCGGTTCCCTAAAATGCTTTAGGGTCTCTTTTAGGATATGCCGTTGGACATAGTATCATGTTCCCATGCACTGTTAGCTCCCGAGGGACGCGCCCCGACAATGGCGTGTTCTGTCACGCCCGCCTCGTTGAGCGCGCCTCAACCAGTTAGGTCGAAGATTCTGCATGTGAAAAAGAAGTAAAGATTATGCATGTGACATGTGAAAAAGAAGTAAAGATTCTACGTGTGAAAAAGAAGTAAGAGCGTGTTTAGTTCCCAAACCAAAAATTTTTGATTGTCAAATCAACAGTTTGACCAGATGTCGAGAGGACTTTTCGGACACTAATTAAAAAACTAATTTCAGGACTCACCTGGAAACCGCGAGACGAATCTTTTGAGGCCTTTGACCGCATCATTAGCACAATTGGGTTACTGTAGCACTTATGGCTAATCATGCACTAATTAGGCTCAAAAGATTCATCTCGTCGTGTACATCCAAACTGTGCAATTAGTTTTATTGTTTAACTACATTTAGTACCCCATACACATGTCCAAAGAGAGTTGGCACAAATTTCGAGGTGAAAATTTTTGGGAAGCCCTAAAGATTCGGCATGTGACAGGACTCGTCGCAGCAGCAGCGTGTGCCTAGGACGCTGCGTTAGTCCACGACCAGGCGCGACGCCCCTCTTTTAAAATCTGAATGCTGAATGCTGCTTGTATAGATGTGCACCCTTCACTGTTATGCATGCCTCGATCTCCAGTCTCCAGTTGTGACTGATACCAACAAAGCAGGCCAGCGACCCGGACCAAATGTGAAGATCCTAGTATCCATCTGGGCTGTGCTGCAAGCAGCAACGCAGGAAGTAGCGCAACACATTAAAAGAGCAGACAAAAATGTAAACCTCAAGGGAGCGTAAACTGGTAGTCTTGCTTCTCCATATCTTTCCACGACTAGCATTAGGGGTGAATAACGAGCCATCTCAACTAAGTGGCATCTCCATTTGGGGACAATCACACAGCGGCAATGGAACTGTAGGAGAGGACCATTGAATTGTATATTTTATTGATCCCTGTATTTCTACCATTATGTTTTTCGGTACACTCAACAGATCTTTACATGTTTGCTTGTAGAAAGTCTGTCTGAATTTCATGATGTACCTTAGTAATTTTAACTGATGAGATATCCTGTTGCTAGAAATATTGATCATTAACTTAATAAACCTTAAATGTTCAAATGTTCGTCAATTTGTCATCTAATGTTCAATTGTCCAAATATTGATCATTAACTGAACAATTTGCATGCCATGTAATCAGATGCCTGCTTGTACAATTTGTCATCGCTATTTTTCTTGACCGGACCCACGCGCACAGCCTGGGCACCAGCGCGCAGCACGCCACGGCTAGAGGATGCATTTAGTGTGAGGTTGGCTCGCAATGGGACGTGCCGTCATTAACCCACCACGTTGAGACCACGATGTGATCTGTCACGCCCACCACAGGCCCAGTCAATTCAAGTCGAACAAGTGAAAAAGAACTAAAGAAGTCAAGTATGATCACCAAAACTGCATGCACCCTCTCATTTCTCGGTCTAGTGCCAATTAAGACAGAGCATGGACTTGCTGACTGTTCATGGTACTTCTTTATGCGAAGAAAGTATTGATGTGTCTCCGTGCCAGCTTGCGTGCCCTGCTGTGTTTGTCGATTGGAGGCTTGCTTTTACTGTCATGGTAGCAGGCAACTGAATGCAGCCTCCGACTGCTGTCGAGGACGGCAACACCTCTCCTCCATATGGCATGTCAACAGTCAACTCTCGCGCATGCATTTATTCATTTCCCGTCCTCCACTTTTTTATGATGTGAAGACGGAGACCCTACGAAATTAAAGTTTGCTGCTGCAGCTGCAGGCAGGGGGAAGCAGCGAAGTGCCGGTCTGGCCAGTCAAAGGCTGTGTTTGGTTATTTTGCAAATTTTTTGCGCACGTTTTTCGAGAAGAGAATTTCGTATGTATGAAGTACTAAATGAAGTGTATTTGCAAAACTTTTTCAAGGATGGGTGTAACTTTTCGAGACGAATCTAATGACGGTAATTAATTGATGATTTGCTACAGTGATGCTACAGTAACCATCATCTAATCGCGCGGTCAAAGGTCTCATTAGATTCGTCTCGCGATTTACACGGGGGGTTGTGGAGGTGATTTTGTAATTAGACTTCATTTGATACTCCAAATTAGTGGTCAAAGTTGCTACAGTAATTCTATGGAAAGCAACCAACCACGGTCAAAAGATGGATGCAGCTCCTTTCCTGCAGCAGCTGAGTGGCGCGCACCCTATTGAACAAGAGGAAGAGAGCAGGCAAGACCAAGGCCTCTGCCAGCGGACTTTTTACAAATTAGACAAACAATACCAAATTAGACAAATTTATGATTGTTCACAGGGGCACCTGTTTACCCCTCTCCCCCCGGCTAGATATTGGAATCTCTCAAGTTAAGCAAGGTTACAATACGATATAGTTGTGTTTTCATGTTACAAGCTAAGTACAACGGCCTCATAAGATTTATGATTGTTCACAGGGGGCGAACGCGCTAAGCCGTAAGGACATCATCGCTAGATTATGTCTGGGGTATCAGACATCATATAGGAGCACCATATGAGCTTGCTACTAGACACTATTGTGCCAACACGCTAAGCCACAAGGGTATCGTAGCTAGATCAGATCTATGGTCTCAGACATCCAGACTCCAGGGGTTTTGTGTAAGTTCTCTAAGACCCAGTGAATACTGCATAAGTACCGTGAATTTGATGATTTATATTGGATACTGGTTTTAGAAATGAATATTTTTCCCAGGTAGCTATGTATAAGAGAGAGTACAGAAACATCTACACTAATTGGGGATCTCAGGGATTTGCTACAATTTATCAGCTAATTTTCAACTTAAAGAAAAAGAATAATAAACCAGAATAGTCTTTCGGGCCTCAGGCTGAGCTTCCCTCTACAGGAACGAGTCGACCCCACTAAAAATGAGCGGCTGATTCCAGGAAAGAACGAGCAGACCGACCGACCCCTACGGAGCCGATCAGCTATAGGAAGAGAGAGGGCCCACCTTCACGCCCGCCCCCAACACACACCCGTTCGGAAGAGAGAGGGCCCACCTTCACGCCCGCCCCCCACACACACCCGTTCGTTCCCACTGACCAACACGTCACCGCGTCCTGCCCTCCTGTGTCACCTCCAGTCAAATCAAAAGCACAGTTCTCCACCGCCATGCGTGGTCAGCCACTGGCCATTGGCCACTGCCGCATGCCCTGACCCGTCCCGTCGCGCGTCGGATGCTCGACGCTGTACCGCCAAAGAACCCACGGCGGGCGTCGAAGACATCAAGGAACACTGATAATATCTTACTTTGGGTCATGTCCAGCTTGCCGGTTATGCCTCTCGCAATGTTGCTATCTTAATACAACACGACTTCCGGCAACGGATATCTCAGTTCTCGCATCGATGAAGAACATAGCAAAATGCGATACCTAGTATGAATTGCAGAATCCCGTGAACCATCAAGTTTTTGAACGCAAATTGCATCCGAGGCCTTTTGGCTGAGGGCACATCTGCCTGGGCGTTACGCCAAAGACACTCCTAACCCATACTTAGGTACGGACGTGGTGTTTCGCTCCCCGTGTCTCGTGGCGTGGTGGGTTGAAGTTGGGGCTGCTGGCATACCGACACTACGCTCAAATTCTACATCTAAACTGACACTCCAGCCGACTTTCACTTGTGTTTGTGGTAGATATAGATACCATTAATATATATATATTATTTGAAAATTAAAAAAATAATCGTGCCGTGTTGGGGCCAACAACATTGAGCGGGCAGATAGTTATTTGGTTGATGATGACTTTCACTTGTCTAATTGGAACGGTAAGTTTTAAAATATTTTCTTATTTGTTTTCTACAGCGTGTAAATCATGTAGAGGATCCTATTGGTATGAGTAGCCATCTCGTTTGCTCGTACACTTTGTCTCCATTTCATCTTTGATCATCGATATGTGATTATGTTAGAGCACTTCTATTTCATCTTTGATCAATAATTTATTTATTGCATGTAAAATTATGTTTGAGCAGATATAGTTATCTCGATCGTTGATGTGTACATTTATAAGAAAATAAAGTTTTTTCCATAGCAACGCATGGGCATACACCTAGTTAAATATAGGCGAAAAAAATCAATTTTCACATATTGCCGGTAAATTGCGAGTTGAATCTTTTGAGTCTGTCCATGATTAGACAATAAATTGCTACAGTAAACATGTACTAATAACGGATTAATTAGCTTTTATAAATTCATCTCGTAGTCTACAGACGAGTTCTGTAATTAGTTTTATGATTAGTCTATGTTTAATATTTTAAATGTGAAAAGATTCCATTTGAAAATTGAGCAATAATTGTTGGCATTTTTACCTTTTCCGAAAAGATTGGCTTTTTTTACTGGGTAGAGTAATCCAGTATGAGGGAGTAATATAGTACTGCAAACCAATATATAGTGTAAAATTATAAAAATACTTCTTATTTTTTGTGAGAAATCTGGATACTATCTTGTCTTTTTTGAAAAACTCCGGATACACTTATTTTTTATAGTAGTGAGATCAAAGTAGTAATTTTTTATGGGACAATTTTCAAATTTAAGATGTGCAATTATTCTGAGACGAGTAAAAAAAATAGCTGAGTCCCAGTGTACACTACTAGATGGAATCGACGGTACCGCAAAGCTGAGTGCAGTGCAGCGGCGAATCCTGGCCCAGTCTCCCTCCCTCCCTGGCCTACCCACTGGCAAGCTTCGAATCAGGCCATCTCCAAGGGGATCCCCGTATAGCTCCCCCCTCGATTCAGGGTGAACTTGCTCCCCCTCCCTTCTCCAACCGTTCTCCGTATGCGGCTTCCCCTCAGCCGGTGCGGCCTCTTCTCCCCCTCGATGTGCGGTGGCGCTGTTCACCCCCTCCCCTCGACGGCAGTTGAGCTCGCGGGCGAAGAAGGGAGTTGGAGAGGAGGAATGGTCGGAGATGGCCTACCTCCCGCCACGCGGCCTCCCTGCAGCTCGGCTCTGCTCTGCGCCTCTGCCGTGTCGCGCGCACTTGTACTTGTACCCCTCCTCGCGCGGTCGCGCCGCGCCCGTCGCGCTTGACCAAAGAAGCCACGCCGCGCCGCGCCCGCAGCCGCTCCCCGACAACAGGAGGCTTCCCTCGCGAGCTACCTCGCTCCTCCTCCGTCTCCCGCTCTGCCGCGACACGGCCAGCCCCCGCCGCGAAAGCCGGCCGCCCTACCCTAAACCCTAAACCCTCCCGGCGGCCGCGTCGGTGTCGGCGGAGCTCACGCGCCTCGAGGCGCAGCTGGACCAGTCCGCCGACCAGTGGGCGCGCGGCCAGCTCGCGGAGCTCGGCGACGCCGCGGCGGCCAGGGTGCTCCGGAAGGTCGCGGAGACCGGCGCCCGGGTGCGGAACCTGTCCGCCTTCATCAAGTGGCTCGCCAAGCAGGAGGCCATGCAGCGCAACGCCGAGGGGGTCCCCACCGCCGAGAGCGCCGCGTGCAGCTCCGGCCCCTTCCGCGCCTCCCCGCAGGGTGCTTTTCTAATTCCATTCTCCCTCCCTCGACACTGCCGGTGTTTTGTTTTCCCCACTGCGTTTGTTGGACGGTTTCGTTTTCCTTCTATTTTCGAATTTCTCTGGACATACACTTCTAATTTTAGACAAATCCCGTTGCTAGTTTTCTCTGCATTTTCCCCTGATAACTTCACAATGTTTTCGACATGTCTCCACTAGTTTGGGAAAGTCTCAATTTTTTCCTCTGTTCCCATTAGCTTCGAGTTCCCTTTCGGAATATCTGATAGCCTACATTATTCTGATGTTCGATCACTTGTAGAAATTGCATTTCTTCATATACCTAACCTTTCAGTATCTGAGTTCGTCGGATAGAATGGATTCGGAAAAAATCGTACTTTTCTTTTTTATAGGTTTAGTTCTTTCTTTTAGGTAAAGGAAATATAATGCTATAAGTAACAAATTACCTTAAGTTCACTTTCTTGAAAAAAAATCTTTTTTTTGTTATTCAAATCTGACGTGAAGGAGAGAATTTCATAACTACCCCCAAAACTACCAATCTTTTCATTGGCATAGCTTATTTGGTTAAAGGTTAATTATTTTTGTTAGAATAAAAGATAATTAGTTAAATTAATTCAACTGGAGGTTGGTAGTTTATTTTTTGGTCAGACTCAATCCTTCTCATTTCACGATTGATTATCTTGAGTTCTGTTGAGTATGGAAGTTCAGTAATAAAAAAAGTCTTAATCAAACTATTTTACTCATATTTTTCAAACTATGTTACATTCATATGATAGTATCTGATTTTGAGACATAATTTTGGTCGTGTTTGCTCTTGTTGCTTAACGGCACATTTTGCATCATATTGCTTATCTTCTTCCTAACCATGAAGCCATTTATCAAACGGAGGATTCCATATCAGGACCATTCTACCAAGATGACATCCAAATGGAGGTTCAGAGCCCTGATGGTGTGATGGCCTTTGGTCTTTCGAACCAGGCAAGGATCGTGCCTATGAGCTCTGTCCGCCAGAGCCCCGCCAGGACAAATGCTTGTACTGTTCCAGAAATAGTCGAAATGGAGGTTGAGAGCCCACCGGGTTCGAACTCTCCTTGCTTGCAGAATCAGTACCCTTTTTCAGCAGTGGCTTCTCCAATAGCAAATCCTGGAGGAATGGGGGCTGGGTGTATTGAGTATCAGATGCCTGATAGTCCTTCCCGGGTTCTCACCCCAAGCCCTGTTTGGGATATTACAACGCGTATTCAGCAAATGGATGGCCTATCAGGAAGGATAGGGATCAGGACACCACCTTCTGTTGCCTCTTGGAATTCTTTGAGGGCAATAGCAAGCCCTCAAATGTTTGCACTGGGGGAGTTAGAGTTTGATCGATTTTTCCTCATACGCGTGTACCTAGCAGAGTAAGTCTTATTGGATTTATGTTTTTCCTCACCTGCATATTAGAACAATTAGCTTACTGGTTTTAACTTCAGGAAAAAAGGGTCCTATGACTAATCCGTTATCTAATGGAGTAATGGACCCCCAAAAGACCAATTGAGCATAATTGCTACCATAACTTACTTTTTTTTTTACAGAGTATCCGTTTCTTAACGGTGTCACCTTTTACTCTATTATTTTACTATCTGTGTTTGTCTCTAATCAATGTTGCCTCCTTACTCTTATAGCAAGAAGATAGAAGAAGTACTAGAGGATGTAAATTATATAAGATATTTGAAGTCACTGCCCATGGATTGCTTCGAATCAGAAATCTGGAACAAATTTGGAAAGAACTATGTACTAGCTTCAGATAGATGAAAGGTCACATCACACTTGAACTTATTGTTGCATTAATCATTATTTTCGATCATGCTAGTTGATATTTTCAATCATGCTAGTTGATTGCTGCAACTGTACACATACATATCCATTTTTTCAATTTCTTAGAGATGCTCAAGTGCCGCGATCTTAATTATCTGTAAATGGATTGACATATGCAGCCATGCTGGACCTGTTTTCAACAAGAAACTGTTGCATGCACATTTTTTGCATAGTTATTATTAGGAAATGTATAGAACCTGACATATATAGCTTATTGTAGTTGCTATGTATAGCTGATTGATTTGTACGAGGATAGTTTCCTTGTAACACAAGCCACATTGGCTATATATATGAAGGCTCACCCCTCTGATTGGGTGTGGTGTTTCTCCCATTCTACCTTTCTACATGGTATCAAGAGTCCGGGCCCTTCCTGGCTCCTCTCCCTTCCGCTAAACCCCCGTCGCCGCCACCAGGCCGCGACCCAACCACCATCGCGCCGAGCCCTTACCTCGGCGCCTACCCACGCCGCCGCCTCCTCTGGCCGCCGCGTCTCCCTCTCTGCTGCCGCCTTCTCTTCCAGGCCGTAGCATTTTTTTTTCCTGGTCCAATCTGCTATTGACGGCCGCCGCCATGACGTCCGCCAATTCCGGATCAACCATCCTCTCGTCTGGTTCCTCCTCTCCAGGGACACAGGGCGACTCCGTCGGCCCTCTGTTCGTCCACCCCTTCTCTGTCAACGTGAAGCATCACGTGCCGATGACGCTGGAACTCCAGGGCGGCAATTTCGCCCGGTGGTCGGCGAGCTTCCTTGCCATGTGCGGCAAGTTCGGCGTCATCTCCCACATCGACGGCACTGCTCCACCCTCCCCCGCTGACTCCTCCTGGCAGCAGGCGGATTGCTGTGTCCGGAGTTGGATCTTCGGCTCCGTTGCCGAGGCCGTCCTCGACATGGCCACGACTGGCACCACCCAGACCGCTCGTCGGCTCTGGGTCGCCATCGACGGTCTCTTCCAGGCGAACAAGGCGCAGAGGGCCATCTTCCTGAGCCACGAGTTCCACTCGATGACTCAAGGGGATTCCTCCATCGACGACTACTGCCTCCGCATCAAGACCACCGCCAACAAGCTCCGCGACGTCGGCCATCCCGTCGACGAGCCGCAACTCGTCCTCAATCTCCTCCGCGGGTTGAACGAAGAGTTTGCCGGCACCGCCGACCACGTCGCCGCCACCAGCCTCACCCTCACCTACGCGCGCGACCAACTCTCTCTCAAGGAGCTGCGCCTCGCGAATGGGAAGAAGGTCGCCGCCGCCACGGCGCTCATCGCCGGCTCTGCTTCCTCCTGCGGCGGCGCTGGCTGCCGCGGTCAGCAGCAGGCGCCGCAGCAGCAGCCCCGCGGCGACGGCCAGAGGCGCAACTCCGGCAAGAAGGGCGGGCGCAAGAACGGCGGCGGATCTGGCGGAGGGTCCGGCGCGCACGGCGGCGGCTTCGGCGCTTCGCAGCGCCCATCGCCTGCTGGGCCCTGGTTCTGTATGAACCCGGGCGGCCAGTACTGGGCCGGCGCTGGTGGGCCGCCTGCTGGGCAGCTGTGGCGCCCTTCGCCAGGCTTGCTGGGTTCTGGGCCGCCACAGGCCCACGCGGCCTTCGCTCCACTTGGGCCGCAGCAGGCCCACGCGGCCTTCGCTCCTCTCCAGTACTCGCCAGGCCCGTTCGCTGCTCCTCCGGCCCAAGCTTCGACGTGGGATCAAGCTGGGCTGATTGCAGCCCTCCAGCAGATGTCTGTCCAGGGGTCCTCCCCCTGGGTGATGGATTCCGGCGCCTCCTCCCACATGACATCCTCGGATGGTATACTCCTCAAACGTCTGCCCACTTCCATCTCTTCAATTTTAGTAGGCAATGGTACTAGTATCCCAGTCACGTCTCACGGTCACTCCGTTCTCCCCACCACAGCGTCCACTTTTGCACTCAATAATGTTCTTGTCGTTCCCTCGATTGTTCAGAATTTACTTTCTGTTCGTCAGTTTACCCGCGACAACCACTGTTCCATTGAGTTTGACGCTTTCGGGTTTTCTGTTAAGGACATCCCGACGGGGCGCGTGATTCTTCGCTGCAATAGCGACGGGGATCTATACACCTTGCAGCCTTCCACCGCGTCTGCACTTGTCGCCGCCTCCAGCACTTTGTGGCACCAGCGCCTCGGCCACCCCGCTCCAGCAGCAGTAGCTAGATTGAATAAAAACAATTTATTATCTTGTAATAATTCAGGCCATTCACTTTGCCACTCTTGTCAGCTTGGCAAACACGCTCGCCTGCCATTTACTTCATCTACTTCGCATACTGCTGCACCCTTTGAGCTTGTTCATTGTGATGTTTGGACGTCACCAGTATCTAGCATTTCTGGCTATTCTTATTACTTGGTGATTTTGGACGATTTTTCTCATTTCTGCTGGACACTCCCCCTCAGACGCAAGTCTGATGTCCACCAGACCATAGTTGATTTCATTGCTTATGTTCGCACTCAGTTTGGTTTGCCCGTTAAGTGCTTTCAGGCCGACAATGGCACAGAGTTTGTCAACACTGCCACGTCCACTTTCCTGGCGGCCCATGGCACCCTGCTACGTCTCTCGTGTCCGTACACCTCCGCACAGAACGGCAAGGCTGAGCGTGTTCTTCGCACGCTCAATAACTCCGTGCGCACTCTCCTGCTTCATGCGTCCATGCCAGCATCCTACTGGGCTGAGGCACTTGCAGCCGCCTGCTATTTGCTTAATAGGCGCCCCTCGTCCTCCATTCACAGCGAGATCCCCTACACACGCCTCTACAGTGCGCCGCCTAGCTATGATCACCTGCGAGTATTTGGGTGCCTGTGCTATCCCAATCTCCAGGCGACCTCCGCACACAAGCTAGCCCCGCGCTCCGCAGCCTGTGTGTTCCTCGGGTATCCTACAGCTCATAAGGGGTACCGCTGTCTCGACTTGTCCACCAGGCGCATCATCTCGCGTCATGTTGTCTTCGACGAGTCACACTTCCCTTTTGCAGACGTCTCCCCTGTTGCACCCCCATCGTCCCTTGATTTTTTGGCCAACGATACTGTGGATACTATGCCTTGCTCTACTAACCGTGCAGCTCGTCCTCCGCCTTCGGCGCCCGCGGTCGCTCCGTTCTCCTCGAACGTTGAGCAGCCGCCTCCCTCCTCCGAGCTTGCAGGTCCCGGCGGGCGTGGTCCAGTGCCCCCGTCAGGACCTGCACTTCCGGGCGGGTCTGGCCCTGCGCTCCGACTACAGGAGTCTCGTGGGTGCTCTTCAGTACCTCACCTTGACTCGGCCTGACCTGGCGTACGCTGTCCAGCAAGTGTGCCTCTTCATGCACGACCCTCGCGAGCCTCATCTCGCTTTGGTCAAGCGCATCCTGCGCTACGTGAAGGGCACGCTCTCCTACGGCCTCCACATCGGCACCGGCCCCGTCGACAGTCTGATTGCCTACTCCGACGCCGATTGGGCTAGCTGTCCGGACTCCCGACGCTCGACTTCAGGCTTCTGCGTGTTCCTCGGCGACAACCTGATTTCGTGGTCTTCGAAGCGTCAGACCACGGTGTCCAGGTCCAGCGCCGAGGCCGAGTACCGTGCGGTCGCCCATGCCGTTGCTGAGTGCTGCTGGATCCGCCAGTTGCTTCAGGAGCTCCATGTTCCCCTCGCTTCCGCCACCGTTGTCTATTGTGACAACGTGAGTGCCGTCTACATGACGGCCAACCCTGTTCACCACCAGCGCACGAAGCACATCGAGATCGACATTCACTTCGTCCGCGAGAAGGTGGCGCTTGGACAGGTCCGGGTTCTTCATGTTCCCTCCGCTCATCAGTTCGCTGACATCATGACCAAGGGCCTCCCTGTACAGCTCTTCACAGAGTTTCGGTCCAGTCTTTGCGTCCGTACTCCTCCCGTTGCGACTGCAGGCGGGTATTAGGAAATGTATAGAACCTGACATATATAGCTTATTGTAGTTGCTATGTATAGCTGATTGATTTGTACCAGGATAGTTTCCTTGTAACACAAGCCACATTGGCTATATATATGAAGGCTCACCCCCCTGATTGGGTGTGGTGTTTCTCCCATTCTACCTTTCTACAGTTATCCAATATTTTTAAATGAAAACAAAAGTTCTTTTATTTTTTTGTATTTAATTAATTAAATTAAATTAAATTCCAGTATACAAGAAATTATTAATATGGCAGTTTGTACGATCATGCCACACTATTTCTGCCTATTAATCCTGCGGGTTCGAGAAAAAAAATTTCTGCCTATTAATTAAAAAAATGCTACCTTAGTATCTTCTAGAAAGTTTACATCACGTTTTTTGGCATTCATGGCTAACAAAAGAATTCAGTAATTGTTTATTTATTTTGAGTAGAATCAATAACGTTTTTGCAATATTAGTAGCGCCAAACTCGAAAGTAGTATGGCAGTTTGTAAGTCTCCAAGAATTCTTTAAAGACTCATGCAGTGTTAGCATTGATGCCTAGCAAAGAAAGCTAGTCTAGTCATCATTTGGATAAATTCAGTATATTTCTTATACTTGCTGTTAGTTTGTTATTCCCTTAACATACTAGCAGATAACTCAAGAAACTTTTTCAACTGGTACTGCAGAATCTTGATTGGGACCCGAACAAGACAAGACTGTACCACTGTAATGTCGAGAAACGGGATGATACCATAGCTTATATCTTTAAGGTTTGTGAGTTTCTTATTCTTTTCTACTAATGCTTCCCTGTGGAAGTCCTTTATCCTGAATGTATTTCAGTTTTTCCCTCCTATCCTCAGTTTGTAGATTTCTTTTGGCTTCTATGCATGCCTTCCCTAAGCAAGGTTAAGACTGCAAAAATTTCCCTTCCCCTGGCCGCATCTTGTATCATAGCTTTCAGCACTGCGCGTGCCCTTTTTAATGCATACCTGACCTGCAGCCCTGTTAGCAATCCTGTTTCTCTATCCAATACATGTTGTACTTCTAAAAAAATGCCTAAATATCATCGACTTCATACATCTAACTTTGCAGGCACACAGAAAATTTCATTGTAGCATCGTTGACACCAAAAAAGAGTAGTAGTTTATCATGGTCTATTCATGTGCTTGTCATGTATGCCTTTTCTTTTTGGCTTGTCATGCAGCTCATGAATTTGATAATGATTTTCTGCAGGTTATTTTTCTAATTTTTTTTCTTGAACAATACACCATACACCTTTCACAAAAGGGAAACCTGGCTTGAAACTGCATCCATATCTCCCTATGGAGCTGTACACAATATTGACGTATGTGTGATTTGAGTTAGTGAGATAAATTTCTACTGTCATAACATCTCTTTGCTCATCCCAATAGTGCACTGTAAGGAACATTGGAGGGGTTACATTTGTGTATCCTATCTTGTCTGATGTCTGAATATTGTGGTATACTCCTGATCTAACATTTCTGTTGAAAAATGTCATAATGTCAAGTGCACTTTCTCTGCGTACTGTTTGGAAAAGGCTTAATCCTTGGTTATTGCAATCAGATACAACTGGCAATATCATTTTTCTTCTTTAGGCTTTCTTTCATGTTTTCTACAATGCATTGAGGAGATGTATCCAAATCTGCTTATAATTTACATTATTTTATTGGATTCAGGGTCCATATGTGGAGAATACAAGGACTCATCTGCAGAAAATTGTTGGTGATGACAATGTTCTTCTTGTGAAGTTTGCAGATATACCTGATCTTGTAAATAAAATCGACAAGTTCGGTATCTACTGCACATTTTACAGCCAGCTCGCTAATGATGGTATCCTTTTGGGCTTGCGTCGATATCACTATTTCAGTTAGTTTTGTTTTTCTTGTACTGCAATACTGGTATAGAACTATAGATCAATTTACAAGGCAAAGATCAATTGCTACTGATAGTTTTAATCTCCACAATTGCGTGCACAGTGAAGTCAATTCACAGCTTTGCTAAATGAGCTATTCCAGAAACACACTATGCTTGAGGGAAAAATTAGCTAGAACTATTGCATTTAAAACTTGTCTAGACCACTGTTCACTGATTACATTTGTTGGGAATATCTAGATATCATGTTAGATGGTTTATGCTGGTGGGGAACTAGGGATTATGAATCCTGTCAGCATGTAGAAACTAGTCAACCTTGAGTCTGTTATAGCTCTTCCGTTTAGTCTATACTGGAGCCTTGCCAGGAGTTATATTTTGATCTGCTAATAAAGACCTAGGAACACAGAGGATTCAATATAGCTATATGCACTAAGCTACTAATGGTAAACAAAATCATATCATGTAACATCCATCTCATGGCGAGGTTCTTTTTCTATGACTTCGATCATGTCACCTAAATTGCAGCCTTCTGATATACTCCCTCTGATCCTGATTATAAGTCCATTTGGCTTTGTCCTCAGTCAAACTTTCTTAGCTTTGACTATTAGTTGCTAAAATGTATAGATTTATAACATGAGGATAATATTAGTAGATTCATTATGGAACATACTTTCATAACATGTACGCCGTATCTGTTTCTATTTAAAATAATATATTCTTATAGACATTTGTTGGTCAAAGTACAATATTGAAGACTGTGTCGTTGTCCTAATGGACTTAAATTTGGGATCAGAGGGAGTATACATTATCCTCATCTTCTTTGGAATTCTCACCTGACCTAGGTGTTTTGATGTGTTTCTCACCTGACCTTAACTGAAACAAGATTAAAGTGTGGCTTAGCCTGTGTAGCCTATCCATTTTCGTGTGCAGGATAGTAAGGAAATAGAATTACAAGTTTTATTTTAAAAAGATATTGTACTGTTTTCAAGGAATAAGTATTTCTCGGTGATGGTCCTTAGTTTTGGATAAACTCTTGGCTGTTAGATAACAAGATGACAATGCACTAGTTTGCTAGCATTGACTGCTTTGTGTACGTGAGCGCTAAGCATTTTCCCATCTTCTAAAAGGGGCGTCTCATGTTACGTACCCACATGTTGACTTATGGTTTGTCTTGACTGAGCTGATCTGCCATTTTACCAGTTCACAAAGATGGAGGGAAGGAGGAGAAGCTAAAAGAGGAAAAGAAGAAAGAGAAGAACAAAAAGTGCAGCTCTTCTGTTAGGTGCTATTTTGTTCGGATGGAGTCTGGGTGGGAAAGGGATCACCCATACCATCTCTCTGGCCACACAATTGAGCAGGCCCGCAGACTCTTTATGCACATACACAATGCTCCTACTGTGGCGAAATATGTATCAAGGTCAACCATCTTATGTACTTTTATTGCATGGTATTTAAGTAATCAATGAATACCTTTAGGCATCTATTCCAATTTATAGCCGATGCCTTGTTGGTACTTGATTTTTTTACATAAAGTTGGCGCATGATATTAAATCTGCTACTTTTGCTATATCCATAGGGAGAGATTTCAGAATTTGGGTCTCAATTCGTGAGCCTTTCAGAATTTGACACCCCTATCACAATGACATGTGGGTTCAATCTGAGAGGTGATATGTTATGAGAACACAAAGTTTGATTAGACTTGGTGATGCTTATAAAATTTGTGCACATTGATGACCTTTTCTGTTTCCATATTTCTCTAATGTGTAGTCTCATGTGCAAACCAAACCAAATCTTTTTCCCCCTGTTAGGAGGGTAGAGAATGTCGTAGGACCTTGACACCTGGCACCCTCATCATTTTTTTCGACACAAGGCAACCCCCATTTCCATTACTTAGAATGGAAATTCTGAGAGTTTGGCATACACCCAGAAAGAGAAAAAGGGGAGAGCCTAAGGTAGATCTAACCTGATACAAGCTAGACCACCTAAGTAGGAATACCCAGGTTCCTGAGCATAAAGCAGAACTGAGTTCAAAAGTCTCAAGCATCCACAACAAAAGGATTACAAAAGCAGATTTCCCTCAATGTTTGCCATGTGGGATCCAGCCTCCATCATGACGGCCACCTCCACCTCCTAGTCACTCTCTCAAGCTTGTCCGTGTCAGTCTGATCGTTGCCCGGTGCTAGCAGCGCCCTCGCCCTGGGGTCTGGTTGTTGGACCATCAGCTTACAAGAGATCCATCATCACCTTGATCCCTTCCAGCAGCTTTCTTGGAATCCTGACCAGTAAGACAAACCCAATCAGCTGGCACCTTCATCATGTAGCTTAGTCTTATTTTGCTTGTTTCACATCCATTACAATGCGGTACCTTCTCGTGAGTTGTGACCTTGTTACTATCATGTGCCTCCTTTTGTTCTAGTTTAAGGCTGCAACTACCACCGAACTGTCCCATTCTTTTGAGTAAAATTTTACTTATCGTTCTAGAGGGCATATTGCATGTTTGGTTTGGTATTATCCAAAACTATCAAATTGGACGTGAACTTATCAGAAGTTCATGTTCAAATAATCGACGACGAACCTTGCAGGGTAAATATTCTTTCTTCTCATGTTTTTGCCAGATACTGGATGCCATTTATATTTGGTTGAATGTTTCAGTATGAATCTGGAGAAATCGCTGTTCAAGATGGGGAAAGTTTGATTCAGACTGACGGGACTGGCTTAATATCAGTAGATTTAGCTAGAGAATGCCCCACCAGCATCTTCAAGGGAAACTTCCTTAAGGCATGTGACCTGTAGCTGACACTAGTCTTTTCAGTTAACCATTATAATTCCTTAAATACTCTTTGCTTAATGTTTTATCTTTTATGCCTTGCACAAGACGCTGTGGATTCAAAGGGATACCAATATCTCACCTCTGAACATGTATTCCCTGGACTATATGATACTATAGTCTGCTCTATTATTTCTCAGATGCTCTTTGGCTTATCTAATCAACCCGTACTTCTTTTTGTATTCTAGCCTCTTCTAATGCAGTTCCATATGTTCCATAATGATATGCTGTGAAGGGAACCCTTCTAGTTGATAAAAGGGTATGTGTTTGTCACTTTGCATGACTTGAACTCTAATTTAGTAGGCTTCTTGTTGTTTAGTGAATTCATCTTGATTAGTTGCTCTGAACTCTAATTTAGTAGGCTTGTTGTTGTTAAGTGAATTCATCATGATTAGTTGCTCTGGACATTACCTTTTATCTTAAATCTTGCTCGTACGTAAAGCCTATTTTTCATATCTGTTAGTAACTTGAAGAATGCAATGCTTCTGTCTCTATAATATATCATGGCAACGTGTTATTGACCATATTTGGAAATTAAATATCCCAACTAAAATAATTTTCAGTTTTCTAGCATACTTCTGTGTTACTGCCAATTTTCTCAATTTTCCTTTGCTCACCTATACAGCCTCCCCCTCAGACAATTCATATAAGACCATCAATGATAAAAATATATGTTATGAACGCTGATGGGATCGAGAGGAGAGAGTGCACAGGGAAGCGGCGGCGGTGCTACAGTACCCGCGACGCTACAGTACCGCGGGTACTGTTCACGAGATGGGAGGGCTGCGAGGGCGAGAGAGTGGCGGCTAGGGTTGGGGGCGCTGGGAACGCCGGCCGCGGGGCTTCGCCCACGGTCGGCAAGAGAGAAGGTATTTCCTTCTAATCTCTTGCTTGATTAGATTGATATATCTCCTCTCCTTATATAGAGAGGTTTACTTGACCCCTAAGCAAGCGACTAATTTCTATGTATTATTCCCCCACGCCTCCGTGAGCTCTGGGAGCATCCACGTCAGCGAAAATTCTACCGTTCCTCCGATTTCAAACCAACGGTGATAACCAATTCCCAGCATGCCAATCACAGCGTCCTCTTTCAGGTCGAAGCGTTCACACATGTCTAAACGCGTTCGCTGTATTTTTCGTGTGTTGTGCCTCAGCTTCTTCCCCGGGTAGTCTCCCAAGTCAACAAAAGCCGCTGCCATCGCTTCCTCCTAGAAATTTCCGTGAGCACTCGGCTTTCCTCTCCTGGTCGCTCCGATGCTGTGCCCCAACCGGCGCCGGCGCGCACGGGCTTCCCGAGCCCGCCGACGGCACTAGGCGAGGAGCAGCGCCCTCCTCCCACCCAACACCGCGCCCTCCTCCCACCGAACGCCTCGCCGCTTCCGCCGGTCGCCGCCGCCTGCGATCCTGGCCCTACGCACCTTGCCGCAGCCAACCCCTCCACGGGCTAGCCTCACCAGCCGCACCACCCCCGGCCAGCCCTCCATCTGAGGCGCCATGGGCTCGTCCCACCACCCCCGCCACCATCCAAGCGCAAGGCGCGGGAAACTACCCCCGCCAGGACGCGGCTCTTGGTGCGGGGCGGGGCAATGGGTCGCGGCACGGCGGCACGGCGCGAGCGGCGCCTGGAGATGCGTTGCACGACGGCCGTGGCGAGAGCGGCGCACAGGCAGCCCGCTACCGCCCACGAGTTGCAGCCGTCCACGGCGGTGCGGCGCTCAGGGGCGCGCGCGGCACAGGTGGCAGATGAGGCGTCGGCTACCGAGGAGCCGCGTGGGGTGAGACGGCGCGCTGCATCGCCGGGCGGACCGGCCGAGGCCCTCGCATGAGGCGGAGGCGATGTGTGCGGGACCCTCGCACGGCGGCGATGGTGGAGCGGCGATCATCGCGACCAGCGGCGCCGACGGAGCGCCGGCCCTCGGCCACAAGCAATGATGACGGTGGCACCACGCAGTGCCAGTGTCCCGTAGGCGGCGGCAGCTCCTCTCCGACCACGCGCGGTGGGTCCTCCTACCTCCTCTTCGGCGAGTGCGCCCCATCCTCGGCCAAGTAGGTGGTGCAGACTGTTGATGCCGTGGCCCTTTGCGCGGCAGCTTGCTTGGCGCGGCCTTTGGCCGAGCTTCCGGGCGCCGCCTGCAGAGCTCGCTTTCGACCTCCCCGCCGCTACAGGGTTGGCTGCGGAGCTCCTCCCCCCTCCCTCCTCTCTCGTCTGACCTGCATCTGCATTTTCTTCCCCCCTTGTCTAGATCTGTTCCTTTTAGCCTGCACAAAATTTGATTTTCCCCCCCTCCAGGAGGCGCAGTCTGTTGACGAGTGTTGGTGGGAGATAGGAGATGAGCACCACGAGCTTGGTCCCTTCCAGCAGTGAGTGCTGGTCCAGCTTCATACCCAACAAGCTTATGCTTCTGCCTTCATAGATTTCACTCGCTCTTTTCCTCTCTTTTTTTTTCCTTTCTTTTTTGCTAAATTTGGCAGCTGGAGTTGAGTGATTATAGCACTCACTGTATCTGGATCTTCCTCTTGGTGATCTTCCTTCTTTGTCACGTAGGATCAAGCTGACATTAGAATTATAAGTATTAATCAGTATTTATCATTTTGCATTAAGTTAAGAATATGGTCTTTGTATTTTTACAGGTCATGCAAAAGCACCTTTAGAAGTAATTGTGTGTCCTTCCATGCTGCTCAAGACATTGGCAGGTACTATGAGCTACTTTTCTTCAATCTTATTAATTATTATGTGAGTTCTAGGGCCATATTTGGTTGATGCGGGTATTTTGTACTTGAAAAATAAAATAAAGTACCATATAAGATACATCTATTCTTTTTCATATATGTCCATGGTTATTGTTTAGTTTAGAAAATGCCCCGTCAGCTCAGCATTTCTATTGACATAGTCTGATCTGACGGATATTCCTATTCATATATGTGAATTATTGTCTATAGTACAAACACAAGTCCAGTTGTATTAATATTTCCCAATATGTTTGGGCATTTATTTAGTGTTAAGAACACTGCATAGGCCTCCAAGCATACTCTGCATTTTTAAAGGAAACACAAACTTCAATTATTCTGTGCCATTTGCATTTCCAGATTTAGAGCTGAGAGAATGGGCAATCACATAAATGTTTGTAGTTTGCTTTGTCAGACATACAATTCTAGTGTTGTTGACGTTTAGTTGTTCCACTAAATACATTCTGGCATGCAATTTAAAGTGAACTTAGGAAAAAGAACAATGTGCCAGACCTCATTGTATTTCCTCAGGTCATCAGTAGTTTAGGAAAAAGAACCCTGGATGTATTTTCTCAAGTCATTAGAAGTTTTTTCACGCTTTCATATGTGCAGCATGGACTGCCAAAAGTATGGAGCGGCCTGGGTTGTAGGTGGGCAGAGGAAAGGATAGATTTTCCACGCTTTCATACTTGGAAAGAGGCTGCTGAAGGTCAGCGGTCTTCCATTTTGTAGACTATCATGCACTGTTTTGTCAGTGGTCCAAATTGTGTGAAGTATAGGAAAAAGGTCAGCCTTGAGCAATACCGTTCACATGGGATAGTTTTGCGCAATATGTTAAGCGATATGGCAATCCCACTTGAACCCAGGAAATCTTGATCTCCTAAGCAAAACTCTAATGTGGTTTCAATTCGATTGGTGGACAACACAAAGGTGTCATTATATTTGGTTTCAGCTGCAATTTGAGCAGCTTCTTCCCTAATGGTATTCCTTTTTGTTAATTGGACTTTCATTTCTGTTTAAGGCACATGGATTGAGGGTTATTTTCCAATTGAAATTGAAAAGAGATAAAACAGAATACATTGTGTATTTAAACAACTGTGATTTCAAGGACATTTCTTGCTCAAATTTGAAGCTGTTGTATTAAATACAAAATAAAAATTGACTAATGCTCCGAACCAATACTTTTTTATATTAATTGTTTAGTGGTATGATGAAAATGAAATATTATGGACTTATGGTTCAAATACCCTTTGATAGGTATGATCAAACAGCAGTGAACAGGATAACTGTGGGAACAATTTCATCTTTGTCGCAAACAACATTGATGCTGAGTTGTGTTGCCTTATGGCCCCGTAGAGAAACTTTCATTTCCATATTACTGTTAAATAACAATAAATGTTAGCAAATTATATAATCAAACATTTATAGTATAGTTTCTAGAGAATTAGGAAGAAAAATATGTAATTAAACCTGACATCTTGTTTTCATATACTTCTCATTTTTTTAAGATTATATTTTCTGCAAATATTTGATTTGTTTTGATTAGAAAAATGCACCCATCCAGGTTCAGCAACCCCCCATAATAGTGCCAATAACATCTGTTCATAATTTAAAAAAATTATGAATATAGGTAGCTTGACATGGAAGTTTTTCTTATCACCTACGTAATCCAAAAGATCTTCAAAAGGTTCTGCGGATATAATCTGGAAATGTAGCACAAATTCTTCCAATATTGTTCCTGTGGGGACTTTCTTGTTCTCTTTGTGCCTTTACCCACGATTGGATTCATTATGCCATGTATTTTAAAAAGATGTTGCGACTGATTTACTATTTAATTTGGGCAATGATTTCTCCCAGTACAGAAATGGATTTGATTCAACTCAATTTACTGTTCCGCAAGGTGCGAGCCCAAAATTGATGGACCTTTTCCTTTTTCTTTTCGTACATAGTTGGAAAAAAAAGGATTCTACTGCTACTTTACGGCTTTAAGGTTTTAAGTTCAACTTCAACTATTCTTCCATTTTGTATTGAATTTACTTATACACCACTGACTTGGCTGGTCTTCCCTTATTTAATTTTGATTACCTGTAGGTGGGAACAGCATGCTGCGTGGCCATTTACCCCCCCCCCCCCCCCCCCGAACCTGGTATGAACGCGATTACTCCTGCTCCTTTTGCCCAAAGTCCTATGCGGCCACATGTAAATAGGTGCTTCTGTACCGTTTTTGCTTAATTAATGCTCTTCTTCATCCCCAAAATTCAAACGTGATCTCCTTTAGTATGTTCTTTCACTAACCTAATTCAACATGCTTGCCACGGTAGTTAAACGGTGTACTTATCCAACTTCCTTGTTGCTTACCTACATGCATGTGAACATATGCAGAAGCAAAGCAAAGGTAAAAAAACTGCCATTCTACTGTATTTGGGGGGACTTCACGGTGACCTGCGCATCCTGCACCTACAACTCTGAAACTGTACCTGGCAGCCTCCGATTTTGACTGCCTTGCCTTCTTTTCCCATCAAGGCTGGTATGAACACAAGAAACTCGATCAGGAAGCTATCAACCTTAACGGACAGGGCTATATCCTACATCCTCCAGATTCCTACACCCACCGGCATTTTTCCTTCCATTGACAATGTTTTGAGCATCATGCACACAGAAATCTGCCATTGAATACAAGTCTCCATATTTTCCTTCTCCCATCTCCGTACCAGAACAGGATAGCCAACATTGGTTAAGGTATTTTAGAGTGTGAGGCCAAAAATATTGATTTATTGTTTAAATCCTTTTTTGGAATAAAATAGGGGAATTTATTGATCGCTGTATTTCCTGCTTTAAATCCATTAGAGATCCAAAGGGATAGCACAGTTTCTTTGATCTTTGTCCATTCAAACATAAACACATTGAGTAAAAATGCATTTCTTCTAATTTGCATCTCTAGATTATATTTGTTGACTCAATCCTATAAGGACTTGCTCTAAGTTATGATTTACAGTCTTTCAGGATGGAAAAAAAATTGCAGAGCCTCTTTCTTCTCTGCCTGCAGCTTCATCTTTCAATGATGTGCCATCCCAACATTTAAGCAGCCTAACCCTATCTGCACAACATTCTCCGACTGGCAGTGCGGAGGAAAAAAGGAGCTGTTAAAAAGATGACACAACAAATTTTTCCCAGGCCAAGGCCAATAGCAAAAAGAATTAGCCGATAAATCAAACTTCCTTCTTCAAAAACAGCACGTCCCCTGGGAATAAAAACACCTTTTCTTACCATGAAAATTACCACCAAGAATACAAAGAGGTTGTGGGCACGCAATGTGTTTAAATTAGGTTACACTGGGGAAAAAAATAGAATTTTCTAAACTTTAACTCCGATCTTCCTATTTCCCTTTTCCCTTTCAGATCTTATAAAATGTACATACTATTTTTACATTTCTTGTAAACATCTTCTACTACCATGATAATTAACTCTAGGATTACAAAGGAATTATGTGCGCGCAATGCGCGCGCAATCCACTAGTAAACCCTAATGGGCTAAGGCCCAATAAACCCTTGACTCCTCTAACACTACACCCCACCTGGACATGCAGCTCGTCCTCGAGCTGTAACCTAACAATGACGCTAACGATGACTCCACTAGACGCAAACCGAAAACCTAAGAACAAGCCTTTTACATCTCGGCTTATTTTAAATAAACTGCAATTCTTTATTTTTGACTCTTGAAGATACGGCGGACACCCTCCTTGTGCTGGACCTGCACGTAAGTAGCCGCCTGGATCCCATGGAGACCATCGGAACGAGATGGGAGGACAGGTATCGCCACCAGAAATTAGTCGCAATAGCGACCCGCGGAGACGTCCTCGTGGCGGCCGGTGACGGAACGTGATGGCGCTAGGCGATGTGCCTCCGCCGATGACAAAGAGGAAAGCGCATCCCCTATCACTGATGTAGAATTGGAGTTCGCTACCCAGCGCGCGCTTGAAGACAGCGGAACATCGGCGTGATTGCTGGTGGCCGTATGACGGGGCGAGGATGTGCTCCCCTTTGCCAAGGTCGACCGCCATCAAGGCTGCCTCGTACATCTTCCGGCGCAGCTCCTGTAGCCGTCTCCGCGCCAGGAGACGGCGTGCTGCAGCCTGCAGCCGCACTGCCGCCTGGATGAATGAAGCCGCTTGGTCCTGTTGCTCCTTGCGCATCACGCGGACGAGCCGTCGCGCCAATAACTTGCGCGTTGCCGCTTGTAGGTGCACGACCGCCTCTCTCTTTCGCTCAAGTTGTATCATCTCCTGGAGAGCAGCTTGTATCTAGACTATTGTAACCCTTATGTCGGTGCACAGATCCTTGGTGATCGGCAGGGTCGGCGAAGACGTTGGGGGTGCCGTGGACAGCGTGGCGGCGGCCGTCGATGAACTCGCCAGGGTTGTAGATCCGTACCCTGTCATCCCATAGGGCATGGACGCCGCAGGGTTCGACGTCGGCGGCGGTTGAAGGCGCGACTCCATAGAGGTGATGCGTGCCTCCATGCGCGTCTCCATGTCGCCCATGCTGCTCAGCAGCTTCGCCTCCATGCGCATCTCCATGTCGCTCATGCTGCTCAGCAGCTTGGTCATCTGGGCGGCCAGACCCTCCATGGTTGGCGGCGGCGGTGGTGGCTCAGGCTTGTCGTCGCCTGGCATAGCTGATACTAGATTGTTATGAATGTTGATGGGATCGAGAGGAGAGAGTGCTGAGGGAAGCGGCGGCGGCGCTACAATACCCGTGGGTACTGTTCACGAGATGGGAGGGCTGCGAGGACGAGAGAGCGGCTGCTAGGGTTGGGGGCGCTGGGAACGCCGGCCGCGGGGCTTTGCCCACGGCCGGCAAGAGAGAAGATATTTCTTTCTAATCTCTTGCTTGATTAGATTGATATATCTCCTCTCCTTATATAGAGAGGTTTACTTGACCCCTAAGCAAGCGACTAATAAACCCTAATGGGCTAAGGCCCAATAAGCCATTGACTCCTCTAACAATATACGGTGATGAAAATTCATTTGGCGATAAGTCATTTAACTCTTTGGAAATAATTACTACAAGGTAACCCGCGTAACTTATACATCCATTTTCTTGCGATTCATTTTCCTTATCTTGTTACTTGTTTTGTATTATGATATACTTATATCTGAGTCCAAAATTGAACTAAAATGCAAAATGCCCTCTTGCAAACTCACCTTTATAGTTTTTTTTCCTTTATTGTTATTTGTTTGTACATTTGGTATTGTTTGGTATTATGATATACTTATATCGAGTCCAAATTTGAAATAAATTCAATATGCCCTGCAAACTCACCTTTATTGTTTTCTATAGCTGTTGGAGTCCTTTCCTTTTGGTTAACATTTCACTGTCAGTTTGTTTTGTTGCATCGTTTCAGCAATCGGCCTAAAAGGGCCTTGACATCAAGGTTCTTAATTTCACTACTTAACTATTGCCGGGTTCCAACAGAGTATTTTGTGGAGCTTCTAAGGAAGGCACTGGAAGATGTCAATAAAGCTCGTCATAAACCTAGAGATTCGCTGGAAGGTAGATTCATAACCACGTGCTTATACTACAAAGATAGAAGTTATACTGTTTGAGTGTCTGGTCAAATGGGCACGTTCCAACTATTCTGCCATTGAATAATTTAACTAGTAATACTTGGGCCTTGGTTATTGCTTTCTACTTACATGGTCCCTTTTTACAGTTGCATTTAACCATGCGGACCTGGATGATTCAATGTCAGCACGAATGATTCTTTCTGGAATTCAATCAGAAGATGAAGCGCATTTGCAATACCAGCTAGCTCTAATGACCAAGGAGGAAAGAAAAGGACTCAAACAAGGAAGGATCCCTATAGATGAATGCTATTATCTGATGGGCACAACAGACCCAACGGGGACTTTGAAACGGGACCAAGTTTGCGTTATACTGTATGCCAGCAATATCCACCACATGCTTTGAATTGAGTGGTCCTCCATTCATATCTTTCTAATGCCCCCTTGATTTTGTTTAGGCATTCGAATTCTAGAGATAAAATCTTTATGTGACAATCCTTTCTTACTTTATTTGGAGCTGCTTGCACGTTTCACAATTTGTTTTAGTAGGAACATGACAATGTGAAAAATCCTTAACTTTTTTTACCCAAAATTGAACTATGATACTAACTTTGGAATATATTTTCTAGTTTGGAGATTTTAAGGCTTAAGGAATAGGGAATCAGGGTGAGTTGTATGTACTGTGCATACACGCTCTCTGTATTAGCAAGTTCCCTAGTAGGTCCATGCAACACATGCACAAACAATAAGCAATGCACTATTTTGCTTTAGATATTTTTCTTACATTCCTGATTTTTAGCAGTGTGATATTCCTCTGCCTTGAAACTTGAAAGAGGATAGCATCTGTTCAAGAGAAAAAAAAGGAAATGGCCAAGATCCAGTAACCCCATAAACTATTTTGTGGGTTCAATTTACTCCCACAACTATATCAATTGGTCCAATTTACCGCTTAATAATATTTGCCATTTTTGTTTCTCCATGCACAAGTTGAGTTTAAAGCTAAAATTTTGTATGGTGATAGTGGACACAATAACTTATGCTAAAAAAATATATTATGTATTTTTCGTCAAAATGTTTCATACAATTATATCCCCAAGGGTTAATATATTATTAGATGTCCTAACTCTACTTGTGCGTGGAGAAATAAAAAGGACAGCTATGTGAGTAACTTAAACTGAAAAATTGTTAGGAGGTTATACGGAGTTTTTTCAATACTTGAGGGAAGTAATTTGGACTTTTCCCAGAAAAAAAAAGAGAGGATGACATCTGACAAGAGAAGCAGATGCTTTGTAAATATAATATGTTTTTATTAGATTGATCTGAAGTTATTTAATATGGGCTCATGATGATTTGCTATACCAGGCTAACATCTGCAACTAACTTGGTTAACAAAATATGATTTCGTGTGTGGTTTCATCCTGTTTTTGTAATAGTTTTTTTTTTCTCGAACACGCAGGAGAGCTGCGTATCTTTGTATTAAGAAGAAGAAATAGTCCAATTACAGGAAACCAAAACTACCTTGGACCAGAATGGGATTGGTAAAACTAAGTTAACATCACGAACTATTACAAAAAGAGAAACCGAAGGGCCTGACCAACAAACATAAAGGGCTGCACATTACTGAAGCCCTCGGCCAACACCGAGTTCAGTAAGGCCCTTCGCACCTGCAGCCTGCCATAGATGTAATTCATCGTTAAAGGCTTGTAGTGCAGACTGTAGGTTGGGAGCAGAATCATCAAATACGCAAGCATTTCTGTGCTTCCAGAGAATCCATGTTTTTGTAATAGTGGCATAGTGCTACTAGGTTTTCTGCAGCCCTCACTCTGGTCCAAGGTGAGGTGCTGCTCTTTGTAATTGGATCAACCCCTTTCTTCTCTTAATACAAAGATACGCAGCTCTCCTGCGTGTTCGAGAGAAAAAAAAATATGATTTCGTGTGACTTATGTTGTGATAGGATAATGGTAACATAAAAACATATGGTTCTTCTAGGCGTCTACTATTGCTATATGCCTATATCTAATACCTTCTTTACATTTTATCCTTTATTTTTGTCTCATTATGGGTTTACAGCCTACCCAAACTTGCTTGGGACTAAACAGCTTTGTTGTTAGTCTTTCATAAATATTTGGAGCTTCTTGATCCCTAGTGTTTCATAGAATATGTGGGTAACTTTTATGAACTTTAGTTGAGTTTCCTTCCAACATTTTGACCCAGTCTTGAAGGCTAATTGTGACCTCTTTTTATTAATCATTTTGTCTCATTAAACAGTGACAACGGCCAGCTTTCTGGAAAGGTTCTTGTCTATAAACATCCTGGATTACTTTTTGGCGATATACACGAATTGACTGCAACATATATTGATGGTTTAGAGAATATCGTGGGAAATTCCAAATATGCCATATTTTTCCCCACTTGTGGACCACGATCTTTGGCTGATGAAATGGCAAATAGCGATTTTGATGGCGACATGTACTGGGTCTCAAGAAACCCACTGGTTGGTTATTTTTTCTCTAACATTTGAATTGTTCATGCATAGTTACCTTGCTTGTCATTAGAAACCACAGAGCACATTGCTTTCTACTATATTATATTTTATTCTGATCCTTGGTCATGAAAGATTCTCCTTATTCGTTATTGAAGTCACAGTACTATTTACCACTGATTGTTTATTTTGCAGCAGAGTTTACTTTAGGCTTGATTTTTTTTACTGTGCTTTTGGAAACCGCATGCCTGATGAGTAGCCTAATATGATACCAATTAAAGAAAATCATATAACTGATGGTTGTGATTAGTCTCTCACATAGGACCTTGCAAAATCTAATGAAACCTTGACTTGGACACTATGCTTCAGTGTAACAATCAAAGCCCACGTCACTTTCCTTAATTTTCCTTTCACCAAACAATTCACAATTTCATGATGGATTTCCAAATCACAATGATGTTCACTAGATTTTTGTCTAAATGTTGCACGGGTATATAATATAAAGTCAACTTTAAATGCTACCGAGTTTTAGAGGGTTGTTGCGTCCTTTATTCTGATATTGTATTTATATAAGATTCAGGAAAACATCTCTTAGACACAAGGGGCCCACCAACGCAAAGAGAGTTTTCTCCGGTTTATTGTTAGGAGCCTTGCGATCCTGATATTTTGTTTGTGATGGATTTATATTTTTTTCTCTGCTGAAATTATTTTATTTATTATTTTTCTCTAGTTTTGTTACAATAGTGCTGGTTCATAAAAACTCATTGTTGTTTTGAATTTTTGTAATGCTATCTGGATGAACTCAATATGGAAAAATTGAGGGGCTCGATATTGCCGAAACTAATTTGGTCACTGACGTGGCAAAACCAATAGCCACAGCCCACAGATTCAACTCTTAGGAGCGTGGTTTTCTTCAACAAGTTTTTCTTAAACTTAAGGTTATGGGGAAATTTCATTTTTTGAAACTCAGGTTTGAAGGAACATGTTATATTTGTGTGCTTGGCACTACATCGGTGTTTCCTTTTGGAAAGAATCACATCATTTTGGAGTTAGCTTGTATAACCTTTAATTCTTTTCTAACCGTTTGTATAATGATTATTTTAAGAAAGGAATTTTCTATAATGATTTAACTTTGTAACCAAATATGCATCTGCTGCATATGTTGTGTCACTTTAACACACTACAAATAGTGAGTGGGGTTAGCCTTGTTGGGGAGTACTCATGTTTCATTTTCTTCTACTTTTTGGTTGGGTTTGCCATTGTTTTAATTGGACTAAAACTGTAGAGTATTTTCTTGGATTATTTGATAGTGCTCATTTAGCACCGATGTAGAAGAACAGCACAAAATATTCTGCTCTTCCTTTTTGTTTCCTCTGAGAAGAACTGTCACTTCAATTGCAAATTGACCTTTTCAGTTATTGGAGTGCTTCAAACCACGTAAACCATGGGTTCGAAGAATATCACCGAGAAAGACTGATCAGAAGAAGCCTCAGGATTATCTTGGATCCAAGTTGGAATGCATGTTATTCCGCGAATATTTGAGAGCTAGATTTACACCCAGGTACTAACTAGCGAGGCTGGATTTCTCTTTATCCCTATAGTTCCATTGATGTGCTTATTTGCTGCTAAGAAGGCTGGAGAATGTATTGACCTTAAAAATAGTACCATGCATCATAATATGCAAGAAATAAGAAGTCATGATTTAAAAAAAAACTTGGCCTGCTGGGGGAAGAAACCACCGATCATTGAATAAGAGAAGACCTCTCACGCAGGCCAAGAAAACCCCTGAACCCCTGCCCCATCTTTACACAGGGCACCATTACCCGTGTGAATGCGGGCCAGGACCTTCCTTTTGTGCTTTGGCGTGGCGGCAGGCGAGGGGATTTTTTTAACCCCAGCCATCCACTGGACAGGAATAATCTCTGTATTAGTCAAAAAATGTTGATGACCGTGAGGTTTGGTAGGATTAACACATTGGGTGCGAATTTTATTCTCATCTTGGTGAGGAAATCATGCACAAATTGCTGTGAAGTGCTCTAAGCTTATGTTGGGTTTATATTTGAGTGTACCATGTTTTTTCTTACTTTTTTTTGTGGTAATTCCCTTCACTAAAAATTTGAGGACATTTGGGAAATTTAACTCAATGTCCTGCTGACATGTGGATCCTTACCTCCTTGGACCACATGCTAATGAGAATGAAGTGGTAATCATTAGTTAGCATCACTGTAGAAGTCATGCAATTAAATTAATGTATTCCCTTCAGTTATGTCCTGGGTGCAGCTGTAAATTGTTGGCTGGCATATATGGATCGGCTCTTGACAGGCGGCATTCCTAAGAGCGAGCGGAAAGAAATAAAGAAGAAGATGCTTGACTTGGTTGACATTTACTATTTGGCTTTGGATGCAGCGAAGTCAGGGAACAAGGTTATTTCCAATCCTCGGCTCATATGTTTTGTTTTGATGTGAGAATTATTTGACTGAAGAATGAGAGAGATGTATGAGTCTGGCGGAGATGAAATAATACAGGAACACATAGAAGAAACAGATGAACATTAAGTCTGAATATGTTTAAATATTTCCTATGTCACACTTTTAACCTTAAGATTTTTTTAATCTTCTTTTGCCCATCTGGCTTAAAATAGATCACTGTTCCTGAAGAGCTGATGGTCAAGCAGTACCCACACTTCATGGAACGATATCCTGACTACCATTCGGCATCTGTGCTGGGCAAAATCTATGATGAAGTAAAATCACAAGAGTCTGAAGCTGATCCTTCAATCAGTAAGTGGCTGATAAGTCTCATATCCCTCTTTCCCTTGACAACAGAGATGGTAACTAATTTTCTCCTTTTTTCTACGTTGTTCTTTTTTTATTATTATCAGAGATAGTGCCCCTGCAATGCTTCACCGAGGTAGCAGTATCTGAAGATTACAAGCGCTGTTGGACATCTCTTTATCAGGAGTACTTGAGGGAGAGCTCTAAACTTTGTAAGCTGGAGGACAAAGCGGAGAGGAACATCAATTTCCACGAACTCTACCAAGAGTACAAGTGGGTAAGTATCCTTTTGCCGAATGGAAGACATTTAAAGTTCAAAGGCTGCCCTAAGAGCAGGCATGTTTTTTTTTTTCTTGCGGGATTCTGCAGATGCTGTACAAGGCCGAGGAGTTTGAGTACAGCCCGAGGGAGCGCTTCGATCTCTTCAACGAGGCCTGCGCGGTGTACCAGTGGTGTACGAGCACGCGACGTCCTGCAACCAGGTCAGCAAGTGCGGCTTCGCTTGGGAGGTGGCCAGCCGCGCGCTGTGCCAGCTGTACACGCTGAAGCACAGCGGTGACACCGTGCTCTGCTCCTTCTCCGTTCTTGAGGGTGCTTTCAAGAAGAACCACCGCACATAGCGCCTAGCGCTTTGCGTAGTTGGAATGCCTTTTGTGTGTCAATCTGATGGTGGAGCAGCACTTTGTAGTGATGCTATTAGGCGATGCACAAGGTTGCGAAGAAGCAAACCTTTTGGCTACAATTCACCTGCATCTGATACAGAGGACTGTGTGCATTGTATGTATCGCTCCTGGAAGATCTTAATGGTGTACGTATGTGCTAGTATACGGTATGTGCATCGACTGGGTTCATTCAGAACTAGAATCTGGAACATGTCCAAGTCCTCTGTTCTTGGTCGTCCCGGAATTAACCGAGTAAAGTTGTAGCCTCACCTTCTGTAATCTGAATGAAATGGAGCCCTTTGACACTTAATAACGGCATGCATCTTTAAACTTTTATATGTGCCACTTGGACATCTCACTGGTGTGATAGCCCAGGTTTTTAAAACACTAATTAAGACTAAATCCTTCAAATTAGCAAATTGAATTGGGTTTACTTTGGTCACCTACACGTGAATACGCGGGGCAACAAAATTTATACCTTAATTCGTAACTTTCAAACCAATAAGAGAACACGCACAAATTTTAATGACAACTCACCCATGATATGATGAATAAAAACCTAGTTAAAACTAAGGGAGAAAATAATGTTTCACACATGAAATGACAAGTCGCTCGAATTTCAAATTCGAACTCCTCTTTTATTCACTAAAAGAAAAAGCCTCAAAAAGGAAATTTCAAACCGTAGTTCAAATGAACTTTTGCCCAAAACAAAAGTTGTAGAATTTAATATGACAAACAATGTTCGTGTTAAAATTTTTTCAAGTTGCCACACAAAATTTTGAGAAAAATTTGGATTTTGAAACGTATAGGGTGAATTCAAACTATACGCGAATTTGAATTTTTAACTTTCAAACGGAGCCTCAAATGAAAAAGTGCCTGAAATAAAAGTTGTAGAGTTTTGAATTTTAAACAACTTTTGTATTCAAAATTTTTCGAGTTTGAATACAAAATTTGGAGAAAAATTGAGTCAAACGTCGGTTGACCACTTTACCCTTCTCTCTTCTCTCCTCCCCCATACAAAGCATGCTTCCTCATTACCCACGTGTATTACACAAATCATCACCGTCATTAGATAACCATCATTAGATTTCTGGTTTCAATTTTGATGCACAATGGTTTTTCTTGCCCGGATGCACGTCGGTGTATGGATTGAAACCATTCGTTCTCGCATTCTGTGATCCTTCGGCTGCCGCCCTCACAGGGAGCTAGACTCGCCGTGCATAGCGCAGTGGGATGCTTTGGATGGCTTGATCGTTGCGCTTCGTTGGTGCATGAGATGTGATGGACATGTGACTATCAGAAGGCCCCCGCTCTAGTGCGGCCAACTCTTGGCGCCAGTATCCCTTCAGTTCGTGCGGGCCTCGAGCTCGCGCTTTTGACGAGTGCTTGCATGGTTCTACCTGTGCATTGGGAAGCTGCTTTCGTTACATGTTGGCTACGTTGTGTACACCTCACGGGTGTGACACATCGGCTCTAGAGCACATGCGGCATCGCCTCGTGGTAAGACCAATACGGCTTCCACCATCGAGGCCACCTCGCTTCTGCTCTTGGTCTCGGATGGAGCTCACGCTATATAGGATGAGGCTGCCTCGGCACCCCATTCCTCTCAAAGACGGAACCTTCGGAACAAAGACAGACTGACAAATTTATGGACTATTATAATCTCTGGGCTTGTCTTCATACGAATATGTTCGCCTCGATCCTGAATACGTGGTCGTATCGGGAGAAACCCGACACACTGACAATTGACCCGATTTAGGTGTGTGATCGCTTCAGAGGTGAGGGATTGTCGTGCCGAAATCGGATTAATTGGACAGTTCTACCACATGATAGTGGGATTATTGCATAATATTTAATCACCTAAAGATTTTGTCCACCCTAGCACTTACTGTCTGAACATGGATCTGCCCCTAACATTGATTTTATTTATTTTTCTTTGAGTGAAAAATGATACAATATAAAAATTGCTCAGAAAAATCTATAAAAACAATGGTGGCATGGTTATGGAAAGAACACCTTAGATAGATAATTTCATGCACAGTAATTACTTTTTCTTGGTGTTTTGAAAATGACAATTGTAAAAAATATATAAAATAGATAATAGAAAAGTGGTATGAATCTTGCTCCAAAAATTCCATCAATTTGCTTGTGGTAATATTACTGTCTAAATGGACTTGTAGAATTTTTCCATGATTTTTTGTCGCTGTTTCAATGGAGAGCCAAAAATGGAATAAATGGTTAAATAATAATGAGGCAAAATAAGGGATGGATGAAATGTGTTTTATATTGCTCAATAAGATCTGTCAAAATTCCAGGGAGCAAATAATGCTCTAAGCAGGCTCCAGTAAAACTTTTAACCGCAGAAGTGCCATATATTTCTTGTAGTGAAAATGACAAGTATGCCACTTTAAATATTGTTATTTTCATAACTACCATAAATTAGTTCCTCTGCATGTATGCTGAGAAGTATTTGGCTTACCAAATACTTCTCAGCATCATGATTCCATTTGGGTCATCGTCGACAGGCTCACAAAGACCGCTCATTTTATTCCAGTGCATACTGAATATCGAGCCAAGAAATATGCTGAAATCTATATTGATCGGATTGTCTGTCTACACGGTATACCCAAAACGATTATCTCGGATCGTGGTCCTCAGTTTGTGGCAAGGTTTTGGGAGCAGCTCCAAGAGGCTCTCGGAACTAAATTAATTTGCAGCTCAGCTTACCATCCACAGACAGACCGAAATGTTGAATCAAATTCTCGAGGATATGCTTCGAGTATGTGTCATCCATTATGACAAGAACTGGGACAAATGTTTATCCTTGGCTGAGTTTTCTTATAACAACAGCTATCAGGCCAGTCTGAAAATGGCACCATTCGAGGCCTTATATGGTCGACGGTGTCGAACTCCTTTGAGTTGGTCCCAGACTGGAGAACGTCAAATATTTGGACCCGAGTTAGTGGTCGAGGCTGAGGAAAAAGTAAAAATAGTACAAGCAAATCTCCGAGCAGCCCAATCTCGACAAAAGAGTTATTTTGATAAAAGAAGAGATCCTTTGAAGTTCATGGTTGGTGACCACGTTTATTTACGAGTATCACCAACTCGAGGCGTTCAACGTTTCAGAGTCAAGGGTAAGCTAGCACCTCGCTATGTCGGGCCATATGAAATCACTGAAGAATGTGGACCTGTGGCTTATCGTTTGCGACTTCCTTCACGACTCACAGCCATCCATAATGTTTTCCACATATCCCAACTCAAGAAATGTGTTCGAGTTCCTACTGAAATCATCGATCAACAAGAAATTTTAGTGGAGCCCGATCTCTCATATACAGAATATCCACTTAGAATTTTGGATCAAAAAGAGAGAGGTACTCGTCAAAAGGTGGTAAAAATGTATAAAATTCAGTGGTCTCATCACACTGAAGAAGAAGCCACCTGGGAGACGGAAGATTATCTTAATCGACATTATCCGGGTTTTCTTAGCTCCACCTCAGGTATATCACTTTCCCTACTTAAATTCAATCATCCAATCTCGGGGCGAGATTCTTTTTAAGGGGGGTAGGTTGTGACACCTCAGGTGTCAGTACACTTAAATACAGATCACTGTACCTCATTTAAACTTAAAAGAAAAATGTGGGCAATTAATTCAAAGAGAAGGGTCCAATAAAAGTCAAAATATACAAAAGAAATTAAAGGAGAAAGAAAAAGGAGTGAAAAGCTACTCAAATTTCAATTCAAAAATGTGCACAAATTTTTAGTTGGCTCATGAGAGGTACTTCAATTGACATGTGCTCAATTGAACTTCAGCCAAAAATCAATCAAAAACAGAATAAAACCAAATCTCTTTTGTGAAAGTTTGAAAATTTACAAATAGTTCAAAATTTGAGCTTCAAATGAAAATTTGCATAACACAAAAGTTGTATATCTTGAAAAGTTATGCAAAATTGATATTCAACACTTTTTCATTTGAGCCCTCTAAGTAGGAGATATTTTTAGTTTACCGATAGGTCCCTGAACTTTTAGAAATCGCAGTTATGCCCTCATCTCCATCTCTCTCCTCCCGGTGCTCTGTTTCGCCCGCCGCCCGCCGTACGCCGCCAGTGAACCTCGTCCACGGCGCGTCCGCGGCCAAATGGACCCGGGGAACCCCTCCAGCACCACCCGGCCTGCCCCTTGGCACCTCCCCACGCTAACACGCGTCCCAGACGCCCTCCCGAGCTGCCACGCCGCCCCGCCATGCGCAGCTCCGCCTGCTCGCTCCGCCCGCTCGCCGTCGAATCACCGCGGACCAAACCAGCCTCCCCCAGACGCCACTCCCCTCGCCCAGGTGCTCTCTGGCCTATAAGTACCCCCAGAGCCCCGCCGTCGCGCGGCTTCCCCTCCTTCTTCCTCCTCCCGCCGTCCGCCATGGCCGGCGAGATCTAGCTCGCGCGGACCGGCCACCACAGCCCTGCATTGCTCCATTCAACCACCCCAGAAGCTTCTCCACCTTCCAGTTGAGCTCCACGCGCGCGGAATCGAACCCAAACCCTTTCCCGACGCCGTTCCCCTTCTACGCCGCCGCCGGCGAGCTCGGGCTCACCGCGGACCGGCCAGCCCAGAGGGAGACCGAGCACGACAGCTACCCCAGGAGCATCCTCACGCTCTCGCGGTGCTCGTGCGCACCACGTTCCCCTACCCCGAGCCCTCCTTCGCCTACAACGCCGGCGAACGGAACATCTCTTCCGCCATGCCACCGAACTGGCGCGGTATACTTGCTGTGCCACTCGGGCTTCTCACACACCACCTCCGCCGCGTGCTGACTTCCCCTCCGAGCCTAGCAACGCCTTCCGCATCGGCGCCAGGAGCTTCCTTGATGTGGGTGAGGCCAGTCTTCTTTGCTCTTCTTTTCCAACGAAGCATCACAGCACATACGAGTCGCCATCATTGTGACTGTCCATCATTGTGATAGTACTCAAGGCCCACAAGCGTCGCCACTTTCGCGACGGAGGGCGCGGCCTCGATGCTTCCGTATCCGTTGGAGGTATGAAGTAAAACATCAATTCAAGCTTCTGCCTCCCTACTTGCCTCACGTGACCCTCCCTAAAGAAAGCAATCAAGCAACGACCAATCGATTAGCACAAAAATTAAAATCAATCCTCCAACCATGACACGGAGCCGGGAGGAGGCTGCCCTCAAGCACGTGCATGTGCTACAGTATGCCTCCCTGCAGAGCGAGAAGTTGGCATCTTCTACACGCACTTCGTCGGCCTGGCTTCATGGCTTGCCCGCTCTCATCACGGCGGGGGGAGTCACCGAGGCGCCTTGGCAGCTGTAGTGGACGGGCGCTTATCGACAGGGGACCTGAGGCTTCCCTGAGCCATCGGGAGGGGGAGGAGAGAGGTGGGGACGGTAGCAGCGGCGCACAGCTGTGCAGGAGGTAGGGGCGGTGGCCGAGGTCGCAGGGGGGCGCGCATGCGCGATTGAACAATGACGTGATGGGTATAGCATGCGGGTAGGTGGGTAGCCAGAACATCACGGCGATAAAAACTTTTGTGAATTGGCAGAAACTATCTCCTAACTCATAATTTCTATAGGTGTATCTTTCCTCCCACCTTGCTCGATCCCGACAAATAGGTGCAGCGTGAGAGGTACGTCGAACCCGATTCAGATCAGAATTGTTTTTAAAAGTTTTTGATCAATATAGTATATTATTGTGCTTGTAAATATAGCTGGTTGACATAAGAGAGATTTTAATGATCTCCTTACAGATTGCTTTCTTACTCGGATTTAAAGGAAAAAAACAACCCATTTACCATGAATTTTGTGGGAACTTTGTACAAATTCATCATGTCTCTAAAACAAGCTCCTCGGAGCAAAGAAAGCTTGTCGAACCAACTTGTAAAAACCTCTTTCATCCGTGGAGCTTCTCTCGTTAGCTCCATCCATCAGTTGCTCTATGGTCTACCCTTTTGCAGGTAGGGTATCTTTCATTCTATCATCCCTTTTCAGATTTCAAACTGAAGAAGAACAAACAAACACTTTAGAGTGGTTGTACTCTACTGCTACACATGGGGTCGAAATTCTACAAGGTCTGGATCCTACGGCTCTGAGAATCAACTTACAAGTCACTAACTTGGCCATGCATTGTGGGATGTTCATTGACAAAGTTTCCAATCTGAAGTAGCGCCTGAAATGCATAATGGTTGCAGATTAGGGCCAAAATACTTGAACTGTGACCACACTGTAATGTGTCAATTGAAAAATGATGGTACAATACCTCGATGGCGATATCAGTCGGTGTCAGCTTAGAAACATCTTGGTGGCCCTGCTTAGCTGCGATCTCTGCACAGATAAATGCAGTGAGATAGTATATGTCATAGAACGGGATCATGAAGGGGGCAGAAATTGATAGAACGAGATTAGTACCTTCAAGAGACTCTTGCATCGGCGTTCGCACAAGCCTCAACTCTTTGCTCCGCAAGCATGCTCAGTTTCGTGAAAGCCTGAAGCAAACTTAGTTTAGCTCTTCGTGCATTTTAACCATAGCAGACAATAGGACAAGATACGAGTAGTGGAAAGCTAAGGGTATTTTCATTGCAAGTCTTTGCTGGAAGCCTGAGTGCCTGACTAACTGACGAATGTTATAGTTGGGATGGAAAAATTAAAACATAACAGTTTTAAGGATGAAAATAAATACCGCTGTGTACGGATCGTCAGATGGCTGGTCTAGGAGAGGACGAGAAGCAGTCCCCACTTGAGCAATACGTTTCGCAAGTGCATCCAAAGGCACATCCAACCAAACAGATAGACCTTTCTTCATGTAATTCCTGTTTTTTATTTAAAAAAGGAAAGCAATCATAATTACTATTTTTCTGAGAACAAACAGCAAGTTCAAATCACAAGACGGGAAACCAAAGTTATTCTAGTACCAGTTGATTGGCCTAATAACAGCACCACCTCCGGTTGCAACAACTAATCGCCGCATTGAGGACAAATCCCTCAAGACATTACTCTGCAACACAGGAAAGCAGAGGAACATGAAAGTGTCATTCCATAAGGCTTTCTATTTTCATTACTAAAATGACAATAACAATTCAACGAATTACATAAGAAGATATATAAAAGTTGTCAAAGAGCAAATAAAATTCAGCAAGCATTTACCTCATTCTCTCTGAAAAACGCTTCACTATGAATCTTAAATATTTGAGCAACGGAAGACATGCCAACTGCTTGTTCTACCAAATTATCACTGTCGAAGAATGAATAGCCCAAAACTTCAGCCAATATCTTTCCCACCGTGCTCTTTCCAGAGCCCATCATTCCTGCAGTAAGAACTCACGCATTAATTTCTGATGAGGCGATACGACAGATCAATATATAACTTGGTCAACAGAGAAGTATCGGAAGTTCAGAACTAACCAACTAGGTAAATGCACCGCCCATTCAAGTGGAACATAACTTCTTCTGATTTCCTCTGCAGTTACGATGGAAATATATCACAAACAATGGCCTAAACGCAAGGAAATTATGATGGCACATGCGATTTAATTCATATTAGAACTTTAGCGTACTATTTGTTTACCTTTAACAAGAGGGCCTCGTCAACTGAGTTATGCAAGCTCCCACTGCCTATTATTCAAGGTAGGAGAGCATGCGGTGAGCAAGTTATTGGACACCAACAGATATTGATGTAACAACAAATAGGAGACATCATCAACAGATGTCAGCAGGTGAGTGAAGTCAACATGTTTCACATATCAACACTTCGGAAATAAAGAACTGATAGGATGTCAGCTTACCTTTGGAAGAGGAATAAATGATCTATTTTTGAAAAGCTTCGTTATGTCACTGGACCTTGAAGGCTTCCGTCCTTTCAGGTCCCCTACCAGCCACTTCAAGGATGATGACTGAATACATTTCATAGTAATAGGGAGTTTAGGCACTGCTGTTGCAATCCACCATGCCAATGAACTATGATATGGTGCTAAGAAAGAGAAAAGCTACTCAGAACAGTTTAAAATTTAAAAGAAGCAGGCTTTAAAGTTGCACAACAATGCAGGGAAGTGACACAAAGTTGGTGTATCCTTCTTTTCTTCCTTTACACCTAGTTTGTTTTACTGGCTAAACTACAGTTCAGCAATTGCCAAGGAGGCCATCTAGAAGCCCTCGTTGCTCTCTATCGCTACACTTGGCATTGCAGTGGCTTTTGGTAGCACGTCTGCTTTGCTCCTGACAAAATACTCTCCAGTCACAAAAAGGTCACTTTGGAAACCGATAGTCACCAACATGCTACTTTGACTACTAAGTACGAGTATAAAGTATATGCAAAATGTAGCAAAGACTACTAATTATGAGTATTAAGTATATGCAAAATGTAGCAAAGCTATAATATTAATAAATTATATGTCAACCAATCTAGGATATCGATGGTCAGAGTAAACATGCTGATTGAAAACAACCCAAAATGGCACAAACACTCTTCTTTTACTGGAGAGAGCATAAATCAATTAGTAGCCCCTTTCAATAGCTGTAGTGGTAATTTTTACTAGAATAAGTAAATTTCTTTGTACTAATCACACCTCAAAGCAATGCAGTACAACACTGAAAAAGGGTGGATGAAGGAATCTTGTCAGGCCTGACTGTGCAGCCTTATGCACCTATAGAACTAGAAAGGCCAGAAAGTAGTGTCAACTTGCACAATTCATTTTCAAACCAGGCAGAATAAGGCCATGCTTTGCAGGAATATAATGATAAAAGCCCAGCTTGTACTCACGAAGGATAAACATAAATAGGCATTGCTTTTGCAACTTTTTTCTCTCTAAAACAAGCATGCCATTAGGCCAAGCATAATGATATCTAGTTTAGATACAATCCTGAACTAGTAAATTATCCAACGGGCAACGGCAACCAACTATAAAAAAAATATGGCTTCGTGCCAATGATATGGCCGCCACATCAACCACAATAAAGAGCGCTTACAGGAATATTCGGCAGAATGGGCTAAGCAACATCAGCATGATAAATTGTTACTAATTTGGTTCTCATCACGAGTCACTATCATTGCAACTATTACGACCAGAAGCATTAGATGGAAAAACTAAAAGTTAGTTAGGCACCTTGCGTGGTAAAAAAAAAATGTGCAGAAACAAATACATGAATAACTGGGAGAATAAATGTTTTCTGGACCAGTTGCAACAGGGGAGGATCAGAAAACAAGCATATCTTCTTTAGCAGGTTGGCAAGAAAATTACCAGTGGAGACAGACGAGCCAGATTACGGAACAGCAGAGTCCTCTATATTTAAGCAGAACCCACATAAGAACCAACAACAAAATATATAATTGAGTGCAAGCAGGTAGGGCTAATGGAGCTTATACGGCTTACAGGTTCTTTATCCTTAGGTGCTGCTGTTGATGCCTCTGTTATGTTCTGCCCACATATCAAAACTAGAGGTCCAGTAAGTTGATCAAACATTTCCTCTAACTTTTCAACAAATTCTCTGCCATTTGATCTTGGAACTGCCCTAGACAGCCACTGGGAACTGTCTGGAAAGTAAACAATGGCTGGTTGTAGAGATGACAGTACCTATTTTGTAAGCATAACATTATAGATAAGTTTATTAAGCAAATCATAAGGACTCAAACACTCGTGAATATTGTCACTTGTACAGCAGACTGAGTGGTGAACCTATGCAAGCAGATGCATGTACACGAGAAAGGAATATATCAAGATAATACAAGTTATATACAAACAGTTATATTCAGATAAAATACCTCGCAAAGTGCTTCCAGTGCAATATGCCAATCTTCCGCCTGAGTATCATGGTCATGCTCAATATCCTGAGCTAGAAGTACAAAAAGAAAAGAACGCTAAATTGCAGGCATGTCCAAACTGAATATAGCAATATGGACGCTTGGGACTAGAAGCATACTGTCAACCCAGTAAACTGCTGGTTTAGCATTTTGCACTTTGTCTACTTCATCTTTGTTACCATCAGCCACCCTCTCCTCAGGAGGGTCAAATATAACAGCCACTTGATCACCATTGATCTCATACACCTCTCCACGCTGTCCATTTGATAAAGTTCTGCAATTATAATAGATAGAAGAATGTTCAATTATAAAGGATTTGTACTTACAAATGTTGAGAGATAATAATGCATCCCCCATTGGCAAAGGCTCGAGCATGCAATATAAGGAAATACAACCATGAAACCAAGTCATCCATCAAAACCAATGTTGGGAATAAGGCTAAGCAAGTGTATGTAACTATATAAGATTCTGCATCTATGTCTCATTTATAAAACTAAGCAGTATAAGAATACAAGCGTTTCCAAAGAAGTGGTGACATGTACAATTTACATGTACCAAGCAATGTTAAAATAAACTCCGCCAGGCCCGTATCCGGGCACGTGCGGACCGTGCGACCGCACAGGGCCCCCGAATTCGAAGGGCCCCCAAAATATTAGGTATACATCAGATATAGTCATGTAAAGACTTTAATTTAGTTGATTGTTTGACCCAATTTGTGGTAAAACATGGCCCAAATTGCTCCTAAAAGATAAATCGTCGTAAACATATCACTTGTCACTTCTTTTTACATGGGTGCTGCTCGGGGTCACGTGTGTGATCTCGAGTGGACCTGTCACAGCATCCCAACCTCTCCAAGATTCCGTCTTTTGGACTTAAAATCGGCCTAATAAACCAGACCCTTCAATGCTTTGTTGCTAGAACAAACTTTTTTTCGGAAATTTTTTTTGTTGCTCAAACAATAAATATTGTTCTAGCAACAAAAAAAATTGTTTCGGAACAAAAAAACAGTTATTGGGCCTTTTGTGATGATTTAACTGGCAGTCACACGTGTGACTTGTAACATTTGTGCTTTCACACAGCACATCGTGCTTGCCGGCTGCTATTGCTTAGTATTCATGATCCTGTACTAGGCCACTAGGGCCCCGGTCCATTGTTTCGCACAGGGCCCCCGAATTTGCTGGTACGGCCCTGACTCCGCTTATGTTGTCTCAACATAGTAGGTCCCAAGCCCTGGTAAAGGAGGAGGGTGCGATAGGCTTGGCGAGCCAGCAGTGAACCTAGCCATTCTAATGGAGATGAAACCCAAGAGAAATCCGTTGGGACGTAATCCTCTTAGCAACGCGTCATATCGGAATCCGGGTATGGTGTTAAATGGGCAAGGGCCGGGTCGTCTCCCTCTTGGTGACGCGTCGTGTCGTGATCTGGGCACGTTGTTAAGTAAGCAAGGATCGGGTCGTCATTTTCTGAGTGGTGCGCTACATCGGCACCTGAGTGTAGTGAAAAATGAGCAAGGGTCTTCACATCTCTCTCGACAGGTGCGAAGGGCAAGGAAGTTAGTCGAACCAACTAGGATTCGTGTAGGTAGTTGGAATGTAGGGTCCCTTACAGGTAAATTAAGAGAGTTAGTTGACGTAGCAACTAGGAGGCGTGTAAACATCTTATGTGTTCAAGAGACTAAATGGAAGGGCCAGAAGGCGAAGAAGGTGGATAATACTAGTTTCAAGCTATGGTACACAGGGACAGCTGCAAATAAAAATGGAGTAGGAGTTTTAATTGACAAGAGCCTAAAGGATGGAGTGGTGGACGTGAGAAGGCTAGGGGATAGGATTATCTTAGTTAGGCTTGTCGTTAGTGATACGGTCATGAACGTAATTAGTGCGTATGCTCCCCAAATAGGTCACGATGAGAGTGCTAAGAGGCAATTCTGGAAAGATTTAGATAGCGTGGTTAGAACTGTACTTTCTAGCGAAAAGCAAAGTTCAGCTAGGCGCTAGGCGGAATCTAGGCGCTGACCCATTGCCTAGCGCCTAGTCGGGAGTACTCGGTCCTAGGCGCTCCTAGGCGTTTTATATATATATACTAATATACATATATTATCTTCTAAAAGAAAAAAAATAAACAGCTGAATAGTGGGCTCAGATAGGTAAAAAGGCTGATTTAGGGAGATAGAAAGGCCCAAGAGACAACCTGTCCAGTCCATAGAAAGGCCCAAGAGAGAGGCAACCTGTCCAAACCCTATCCATCTCCCAACTCCCGCATCCTTCGTGAGGCTCGTCTCCAGCCTCAGCCGCCGCCACCGCCGATTCCTCTCCTCTCCCTCTCCGACATCTCTCTCTCCTCTGCTGGGCGCCCGCGCCCGCGCCAGCAGCTGCCCGTGCAAGCCCCTGCCACCGCCCGCAGCTCCCCCCCCCCCCGGCGACCTCCGCCAGGCGCTCCTCCACCCCCACTGGCTCTGCCGACGAGCCGCCGCCGCCTAGAAGAGCGACTATGGCCAAATCGACGCGGCAGGGCTTCGACTAGCGCCTAATCGCGCCTAGGCGCCGCGGAATCGCCGCCTAGCCGAACCATGGCGAAAAGCTTTTCATAGGAGGAGATCTTAATGGCCATGTAGGTACAACAAGGGCAGGTTTCGAGGGGATTCATGGAGGCTTTGGGTATGGTAGTAGAAATCAAGAGGGAGAGGAAGTCTTGGAATTTGCAGTAGCTTTTGACTTGATGATAGCGAACAATTTCTTTAGGAAAAGGCAATCCCATTTAGTGACTTTTAGTAGTGGTAACACTGTAGTCAGATTGACTTTATCCTCACAAGAAGAGAGGATAGACGAGCAATGCTTGAATTGCAAGGTGATACGAGGGGAATGTGTTGTTTCTCAACATAAACTTGTGGTGGCGGATTTTCGTTTACAGATGCACGCACGTAGGGATAAACAAACTAAGATTGCAAGAATAAAGTGGTGGAAAATGAAAGAGAAGACGTCAGAGACCTTCAAGAAAAGGGTAATCAAAGAGGGCTCTTGGACGGAAGGAGATGATACAAACAACATGTGGGAGAAGATGGCAAACTGCATTCGGAAGGTGGTCTCAGAAGTGCTTGGAGTGACCAAAGGAGGTAGATGCGTAGATAAAGATACTTGGTGGTGGAATGAGGAAGTCCAAAGAAATATTAAGGAAAAGAAAAAACGTTATAGGCGCTTATTCCATGATAGAAGTGTAGACAACATAGAGAAGTACAAGAGGCAAAAAAGATCGCAAAGCGAGCAGTAAGTGTGGCAAAGGGTAGGGCGTATGAGGATCTTTACCAACAATTAGGTATGAAGGAAGGAGAGAAGGACATATATAAGATGGCTAAGGTTCGTGAGAGAAAGACGAGGGACTTCAACCAAGTTAAGTGCATTAAAGATGAAATGGAGAACATCTTGATAAAAGAGGATGACATCAAACATAGATGGCAAGAGTATTTTAACAAATTATTCAATGGTGACAATGAGAACACAACCTTTCACTTGGATGACTCTTTTGATGACACCAAAAAGCACTTTGTACGGAAAATCCAAGAATCTGAGGTCAGAGAGGCATTGAAAATAATGAAGAGGGGTAAAGCGATCGTCCCGGATGGTATCCCAATTGAGGTGTGGAGATGCCTCAGGGATACAGCCGTAATATGGCTAACCAAGTTGTTCAACCATATTTTTCAGTCAAACAAGATGTCTGAAGAGTGGAGAAGAAGTATATTGGTACCAATATACAAGAATAAGGGAGATATTCAAAGTTGCACCAATTACCGAGAAATTAAATTGATGAGCCATACTATGAAGCTATGTGAGAGAGTTATCGAGCACCGTTTGAGAGGGATAACACGAGTCTCTATGAACCAATTTAGCTTCATGCCTGGAAGGTCAACAATGGAAGCCATTTTCTGAATAAGACAAGTTATGGAGCGGTATAGAGAGAAGAAGAAGGACCTACACATGGTTTTCATTGACTTGGAGAAGACTTATGACAAAATACCAAGGAATGTTATGTGGTGGGCTTTGGACAAACATAAAGTCCCAACAAAGTACGTTGGACTTATTAAGGACATGTACAACAATAAGTCCAACAATATTGTTACTAGTGTTCAGACACGCGATGGCGACACAAATGCTTTTCCTATTAAGATAGGACTACATCAAGAGTCAGCTTTGAGGCCTTATCTATTCGTATTGGTGATGGATGAGGTCACAAGGGACATACAAAGGGATATTTCTTAGTGTATGCTCTTCGCGGATGATGTAGTGTTAGTTGATGAAAGTCGAGCAGGAGTAAATAGGAAACTAGAGGTGTGGCGGGAGACCCTAGAGTCAAAAGGTTTTAGACTTAGTAGAACTAAAACTGAGTATATAAGATGTGACTTTGGTACTACTACACATGAGGAGGGAGATGTCAATTTAGAAGGCCAAATAGTGCCAAAAAAGGATATTTTTCGGTATTTGAGATCAGTGCTACAGAGAGATGGGGATATTGATGAGGATGTTAGTCATAGAATCAAAGCGGGGTGGATGAAGTAGCGCCAAGCATCTGGTATTTTATATGACAAGAGAGTACCATTGAAAATAAAAGGCAAGTTTTATAGGACGGCAATTAGACCTGCAATGTTGTATGGTGCAGAATGTTGGCCTATAAAAAGATGACATGTTCAGCAGATAAGTGTTGCAGAAATGCGTATGCTGCGTTGGATTTGTGGTAATACAAGAAGGGATCGAGTCCGGAATGAGGATATACGTGATAGGTTAGGGGTAGCACCAATTGAAGAAAAGCTTATCTAACACCGGCTGAGATGGTTTGGACATGTCCAACGGAGGCCTCTGGAGGCACCATTGTGTAGTAAAATTCTAAGGTATAACAGTAATGTGAAGAGAGGCAGAGGAAGGCCGAAATTAACATGGGAAGAGGCAATAAAAGGAGATTTGAAAGGATGAAATATACCCAAAGATTTAGCTCTAAATAGGAGCACTTGAAAAACAGCTATTTATGTGCTTGAATCCTGATTTTAAAACTTGTTGGGTTTCAACTCTAGTCTACTCCAACTTGCTTGGGACTGAAAGACTATGTTGTTGTTGTTGTGTAAGCAATGTTAAAATGCAAAGTCCCTCAGCCCTCGCAACCACCCCAAAGGACAGCAATATTGCCAACTAATGCCATGACAATGTGCAAAAATACGCTGCATAGTTCTAATCTTAACTACTTCGTCCTTATTTCCATTTTTGTTGAGAAAGCTAGAAAAGTAAAAAAACGAATTGACTTGTGATGGTTATGTAAAAAGATGATGCATCAAGGCACATTCAGCTGAAATGCGGTGGCAATAACATGCAACAAAGAATGCCCGCAAAAGAAAGTCAAAATCTTCTTGCACTATTTTCTATACAAATACAAGAAAGACTTATCCACCCACCTGCCACTAATAAAGGTATAGGCATTCTTTGAGCCATCTTGAGTAGGTATTTTCCCCAAAATGATCCTGTGATTTGACATATATGATATGCATTATGATCAGTGTAAAAATACTAGATCAGTATGACAGCCCATAAGACCATAACCATGCTAAGAAAAAGGGTCGAGGGAAAAAGGTTGGGTAGCTAATATGCAGTACAAACATGTGGAAACATGCCCTCCTGACACTCATCACAAGCCAAGTTATAGGTTTGGAAGTTAGAACTAGGAAAGGTTGTCTTGTGACTACCTTTAAAGTCTTTGGGTAGGATCAATTTAACCACAACCACTGAACATTCATACACAAATAACAGAGAATGTAGACAGCCATGGGCACATGTAGACACATAAGGTCACAAATGTGTGTGTGCCTCACCCTACAAAACCAATAAGGGTGCACCCATGTTTCTACTTGAGCCTTCTGCTTATTGTGTATCCAAATGCATAAACAGACATCTCAAATAAACAAAGCCCACACATTGAAATTCCTATCAGATGGAAATTTTTTATATCATACAAGCTCACATTATTATAGCATACAAAATTTATTTCAAGTGCCGTAGATCAGATACTTGAATCATTGTGATCAGCTTTACAACAACAACAACAACAAGATAGCCTTTTTTCCCAAGCAAGTTAAGGTAGGCTAGAGATGAAACCCAAAAGAAATAAGTTCAAGGTTCAGGCACATTGATAGCTAGTTTCCAAGCGCTCCTATCCAAAGCTATCTCTTTAGAGATATTCCAATCCTTAAGGTCTCTCTTAACCAACTCATCCCACGTCAGTTTAGGTCTACCTCTATCCCTCTTTACATTATCGACCCGCTCAAAGAACACCATTACGCACCGGCGCCTCAGGAGGCCTTTGTTGGACATGTCCAAACCATCTCAGCCGATGCTGGGTAAGTTTCTCCTCAATTGGTGCCACCCCGACCCTATCCCGAATAACTTCGTTCCGGACTCTATCCCTCCTTGTGTGCCCGCAAAACCACCGCAACATCCGCATCTCTGCTACACTCAATTGCTGGACATGTCGCCTTTTTGTAAGCCAACATTCAGCACCGTATAACATCGCCGGACGAATTGTTGTCCTATAGAATTTGACTTTTAGCTTTTGTGGCACCCTCTTGTCACAAAGGATGACAAAAGCTTGCCGCCATTTCAACCAGCCAGCTGAAATTCTATGCCTAATATATTCATCAATGTCGCCATCCTTTTGTAGCACCGATCCTAAATACCGAAAAGTATCCTTCTGGACCACCACTTGCCCATCTAGACTAACGTCTCCCCCCTCATGCCTAGTCGCGCTGAAATCGCACATCATGTACTCGGTCTTGGTCCTACTAAGTCTGAACCCTTTCGACTCTAACGTGCGTCTCCACAGCTCTAACTTCCTATTAACCCCTGCCCTACTCTCTTCAACTAGCACCACATCATCAGCAAAGAGCATACACCAAGGGATCTCACCTTGTAAATGGGGTAGCTAGTAAAATGAAATGCCAATAATATGCGGTATAGACAGATCCAAAGAGTAGCAATGAAAAGGATTTCAAAACAAATGTGGCCCACAAACCAAAATGAGGATAGCATAGCTTTTAACAAGTACCTATTATCTGCTTCAACAACCAGTGATGCTCCAACGTATTTGACCCTATCTCCTGAAAACAATAATGAGAACGATTTAATTTGGCTATGCCTTCATTTAGTGTTCTACAACTTTTGTATAAGTGATAAAAGAGTCTAGCCTGAATTCCATGTTGTACAAGAGCGATGTATGTACAGTTAACAGTACAGCTGTACTTTGTAGCTAGCTCATAAAATAAGCTTCAACTTAAAGAGTGGCTACATGGTATAACTGCACTACTGCAATATAGTGAAGTGTTGTTATGGTAAGGTGGTGCTTGGGTTCACCCTAACAGTGTAACTGTAGAGTGTGATTGGGTGCGTGCCTGATTTAGGCCAACAGGTGTTATCCAAAGCACACAACAATGGTAACACATAAAACAAAGGCCAACTTATTCTTGTGAAATGACATATTAGCTCAAAGCACAACAGAAAAACTTAGACTACCAAATGCACTGAGAAGGCTCAACAAGGGAATAGCTATTTGCCAAATATGATCAAAGGAATCAAAGTTTATCCCATAACAAAGGACACTGTGCCAATCTAGAAGGCTCAACGAGGGAATAGCTACTCGCCAAATATGATCAAAGGAATCAAAGTTTATCCCATAACAAAGCACAGATTGGGCGTAAACAGATAATTGTTATATAGTTTAGAGCCAGCTTGGAAAAAACACTCAGTGCTGAGAACGAAAAAGATGAAGTCATTTTACCCTTTTGAAGAGATCTCTTCTCTTCTTCGGATGACTCAGCAGTGCTAGAGGATTCTGCTGCTGAAGAACTTTCCTGTATACCAACAACTCTCTGCAAGCACAAGCAGTGAAGGTATAAATTGTAAGGCAGAAAGAAAACAAACCAAAAGATTTAAATAATCAAGAAACAGCAGCTCAGCAAGGATTAGCGTTTGTAGTAGAAAGAAAGAAAACAGCATCACATGTGGCAGGTTTAAATAGGATTCAATGTTATGCAGTACTACTGGTGTTAGTTTTAACAAGTATATTGTTGGTAGTCTAGAGGTCTACCAATCAGACACAAACTAGTTGTGTAGATACATGGTTTAGGTAAAGGTAAAAGAAAACACATTATTTTCTAAATCTAAATAGAATAGAAGGAACCAGATATATTGAAACAAGACATAGGTAAGAATCTGATAATAAAAAGTCATAGGTAAGAATTGTCAGGTGTCATTATATTTTTATAGTTTTTGCAGCTTAATAGAAATAGAAACCTTGGCAAACTCCTCAAGAGTGCATGGAACTAGCTTCTTTAGGTCTGCCACGGATTTAATAGAATCGTCATCATCGCTTTGACCAGATTCCTCATCACCCTCGCCATCCTCCTCTGATTCGGAACCTTCATCCTCTGACTCTGCATGATTATCCTCTTCCTCACTCTCTGAACAGTCTTCACCACAATCCTACAAGGTCGGACATTAGATACCAACAGACCAACACAAACTGAGATATTAAGATATTTAACAGATGGGGCAGATTATCTTACATATGGAGCTAGAACACTGCTGTCCAGAACTAATAATGACGCGCGCAACTCACTGGCAAGTGCCCTCGCAAATCTCTCTCGGTAAAGTTCAGTCCCTGCATTTTAGCAACAAAAAAAGTTCTCAACATCCATATAGGCACATGGAAGCATATATTGACGAAAACATTAGCTCCATTACTGATCAGTACCTGGCAAGCTCTGGAGCAGTATCCCCCCCACTGGAGGACTGCAGCCCGGAACCGTACTCCAGAGCTACATCCTTGTGCCGTAGGTGCGACGCCACGCACTCGCTCAGCAGCTGCCTCACATTCTGGCTGGCAATCGAAAAGACACGATGCGACTGTGAGCCTCGTCGTACACAAAACAGCAAACAGGTGGCGTGCATGCCCGGTGTTCGCCATTCTTACTCGACGTAGTACGGGAAGCTGTTCCACGAGACGCCGGTCTTGTCCCACGGCACGACGCGGCTAAGGAACTCGTTGCGGAAGCGATCCCGCCTGGTGAGGAACGGCGACTCCCGCCGCTTACAGCCGATGAGGAACCGCTCACCGTTGAGCCACTCCTGCTGGTCCCTCTCCCCGAGCAGCGCGTGCTCCTGCTCGCTGCTGCTGCTGCTTCCGCTGCCGCTGCCGCCTCCACTCCCCGCCGCCGCTGCCTCCGCGCTGCCGACGCCCTCCTTCGAGCTGTAGAACCGGCAAAGCCGACGATTCACGCCGCACGGCCGCGGCGGCGCGCCGAGCCTCCGCACCAGAGCGCCACAGCCTCCGCTGGAGGCCGCCGCGGGGTTGGCGGCGGGCTCGCGCCAGGGCGGCGGGCGCAAGAGGCAGCGCAGCCGCATCGCACGATGCATCGCGGGGCGAGGCGAGAGATCCGCGGCCGTGAGCGAGCTAGGCCTCGGATACGCGCATGCGGCGGCTGGTGGATTGAGAACTCCGGGCTGAGGCGTCACCGGCGGCGCAATCGCAATGGCGGGGAGGAAAGCGTCAGGGCCTCAGGGGTGGTCGTGTTGCGCTACTGGCTGCTGCGAGCGCCTGCGACGAAGAGGACGCCCGAATGCCCGGCTCACCGCCGGTTTGGTAGGGGGGTGCGTCCTTGCGTTGGAAGGTTGTGGGCTGGTGCGTTGGGCCGTAATTGCGGGGAGAATGGAAGATGGACCCGTGCACATGTGCACATTGGATTGAGTTGGGCCGTGGCTGTGGCTGAGGAGGAGAATGAAAGATGGGCCGTGCATGCCTTCCCCTAGAAATCAACTTGGGCTCTCCGCGAGTCCATGCTTTTGATGAGTCTATGCAGGAACAGCTACGGGGCATTGACGTGGACCTCGTTGATGAACGAAGGTGGCGAGCAGCAATCCGAAACACACATTACAACCAGGAGCTCCGGCGCTATCATCAACGGTTTGTGCATAGTAGGGAGCTCCGGGCTGAGGACCTTGTCCTGAGACGAATCCTAAATCGAGAAGGGCTCCACAAACTCTCCCTGTTGCCTATATACCACTGCGCACCGCAGTATACCGATGCAACCAAGCTGCACGGAGACACGTCATGATAGTGGCCCCACCTGCGGGTTCGTACCTCCCCCGAGGTGGGCTCGGGGGCCACTGTCGATACCCCGCGACCGGGGTACCCCCTCCTACTGTGTCTAGGAAGAAGACATGGGAGGTTAACCATAACCACACCTAAAAGGCTGAGCAGTGGGGCCCAATGGTCCAGATCCAACTAGCGGGACAATGGCCACGGACCCGCTCGGGGAAGGGTCCGGCGTCGCCACGTGTCCCTGGAAGGAGCACTTAGCGCTAGCAGCCGGAGGCCCAGACCCCGCGGGCGGGTCCGGGACCTCCACATGCCCATCCAGACCCCTGGATGCGCGGAGCCAGCTCCCCGCCAGGGGAGGTCCGGGGCCGCCACGTGTCCCGCATCGCGGGCGTGGGCGCGAGTCATCCACTAGAAGCTCGCCCACCTACTGCGTTAAATGCAAGTGGTTGAAGCGTGCCCTAGCGCCGCTGCGCGCGGGGCAGCCTTTGTCAGACAACACTGTCGCTCGCCTGTTGCCGAGGTAAGCTCGAATGACCGCACAGCGGGTCACGAGTTACCGAGGCACACAGTGAAGCCGCAGGTGCCGCGCGCGCGGCTGTCCACCGCATTAAATGGAGGCGACGGCATGGCATGCCCCATCATGTCGTCTACGCTGCAAGCTTCGCGGCCGGTTTGGTATGCGCGCCGCAGCCTGCTCCGCTAGCAACAGGCGCCACGCCGACAAGACGGGACGAGCACGCCGGTCTGAAGATCTGCCCGGTCAGAGAATCCACGACAGCAGCACGAGGAATCCCGGATGAGATCTTCGTCGACCATAGCATCATAATGCTCTTTGTGTTATGTTATTTAATACATCCACACTGGGCCCACCTGTCGGGGTCCCAACGGCTATGTACATGCCTCTTTTGGACTATAAAAGGGAGAGCACACGCTAAGATTAGGACATCTACTCCCTTCGGACACTCTCTCGCTCGCTCCCCGGACAACGCTCATACACAGACTTCTTTCCAACTCAAGCAATACAACACACAAGTGGACGTAGGGTATTATGCTCCGGCAGTGTGGCGGAACCGCTCAAAAAGAAGCGATTAAATGCGCTAATCTTAGTTGCATGGCAACTTCGATCCAACTCGCATAAAAATATCACGGTCCCTCGAGTGATATATTTGGAATTTTAAATTTATAACTAAACAAGGGGTAGGATGGAAAGCTTATTGCAGCAGCACAAATACAACAGGACTTCCTGTACTTGTTCAGTTCAGAGTTCAGAATTCAGACTGGATGGAAAGCTTATGCACTTTGGGCAGGGAAAAAATTCCAGCTAGAAAGAAAAATTAGGCCTCGTTCGGTTACCGTTCCAGCCCAGGAACTGTTCAGGGCCAGGATTGGGTGGTTCCGGCTGTTCAACTCAATCCTGGTCTGGTTTGGCTCTTGGCCCAGGAACCATTCCTTGCATCAAAAAATATGTTCGGTTGTTTAGGCAAGGATTCAAACCAACACATGAAACAAACTCAGTCATATACTAGTGTCTTTAACCTTTTAGCCTGTGCATGATTCCATTTTTTTTAAAAAAAAAGAACAAAAGCACCCAATTAAACTCTTTGATACTCCACTGAACAGAAAGCAAACGCAAGATTCTGTCAATGATGACCATCCACACATTAATCCACCATATGAAGAACAGCATGACACAGTGGCTGTTAGGCAGAAATTACAAGAGCTGTTTGTTTTAGGACAGCAGGAGGTCCAATCCTCCACGGACACTGTTGATTCTGCTTCAAATAAATCAATGCCTCAAGAAGCACAGTTTGGTGCTGCTCTCCCAACAGACCCACCTGATTCCACCTCAAAGGATGATGCACCTATTTAAGACCTGACATCATTGGGAAAATGTCACGGAAATACTGAGGGTGCTTTAATACTCTTTGACTGCAGATCAAAATGCTAACCCATAACAAAGCAGCAGGCTCTGATCATCATCAAGTAAGTTCACAATAAGTAGCATCCAAACTTGAGCGCAATTGCCCTAGCTTTCATATATTGGTTTCTTTACCAATAACTGCTGCATCTGTATCCTAACCCCTAGCAGTTGCAGGTGATTCATAAGCCATGCTGAAACCAAATTGCATTTGTAACGAAACTAACAGTTGTGGATAAGTCCATGAAACAAAACTAAAAGTTGCACAAACATTCCTGCAAAACAGAAAAAAAAAGAGAGTAGGAAATGGAAACATCCAACATTGAAAAGAGAGACCCGGAAGTCTAATCTGAAAGGCCCATGCAACAAAATAGTCAAAAATAATACTCCTTACGTCCTATGAAAAGTGCAATTCTAAGATTCAAAAAAAAAATACTACAGAGTGCAATCCTAGCAATAACTACCTGCCTTTTTTCTTTCAAATATATATTTTAGGAATTAATTTAACCAACTCTGGAAATTGAATACCTTCTATGCCTAAATCAATGGGATTAAAAGAACTACTTGGTACTATGGTCATTTGCCAATAACACTAATCTATCTGGAAAATTTTAGCATTGCACCCTTCATGGGACAAAGGGAGTAACTCCTATTGCGTATCAAATAGTCTCAGCACCTGTCTACCTTGGGATCAATCATCAGAGACCGAAAATCATCTGTATGCATTGTATTTGATAAATAGAAATAATCTAACTAACAAACACATATTCAAACTGCACACAGCGTATCTAGAGCTGCCTCCTCTGATTTCAGTTAACAAATTATAGCACACAATATATCAGAGTTTACCTAACAATCCTCCAGCGCTCTTTTAATCTGAATTATGTTCAAAAGGATAAACCTGGGATCAGCAGTTCTGCACTAATACTTCAAGTTGGTCTGATTGAAAAATAAAAATAAAAAACTAATGTCAGCATGCATCCACTAACAAAAAAGAGCATGTAATTTACAGGATAAATTATCCAATGAGTAATGATAACTGAAACCTGGAGGTCTGATTCAAAAATAAAATAAAAAACTAATGTAAGTATGCATCCTCTAACAAAAAAGAGCATGTAATTTACAGGATAAATTATCCAAAGAGTAATGATAACTGAAACTCGGAAACGATAGCTTCATAGATATGCAGAAGTGAAAAAGATATTGAGATCACAGTTTCTCTGGGAATCTATGAAGTTATTGTTTTGGGTTTTAGTTATCATTACTCATTACCAACAACTGAGGCTTCAATAGCACAAAACATAATGAACTTTGTTTTCAGATATTGACAGTAAACTTAGATAACATGGTCTACACTGCATTGAAAGTTCCATGTTGTTATCCTATAGGCGTATTTATGTATTGCCAGAGCCCAAAAGGTCATCATTCGACTAAATAAACACAAAAAAGGGTCCGTGTTCACGAATTTACAAGTCTCGCCTACATCCTTCTAAGATTATGCAATAAACTAACCACAGAAGAAAAAGGAACTGCCAGTGTAGCTACAGAAATGGCCCTGTATTTTTCATTACTGAAATTATATGGTCAATCACCTGGTCCACATCTCTATATGAACAGGACTGAAGTTCTGTATCTATAATCAGGAAGAGTCCTAAGCATAAGCATCATGTATAGAACAGCAAAGAATCACAAATGTACATACTACTTCTAAGGATCCAAAATGGTGAATACAACTGGTCCAAATGAGCCATATTACCAATGGCAGGCATTTTGTGGACATAATGTGACTGTAGTGGGACAGAATAATACTTGCTAGAAAGCTTCATCAAATCAACCATTATTTGCAACAAGACTGTGCGAAAGTTAACAAGATGTCTGACAAGGTGTCTCATTTTCATCAGGTGCACCAGATTTGTCATGTGCCAGTTAGTTCAATTAACTGGTGGGACCTAAGACATTGACGAGTAGAATAGTCACTAACTCACAATGGATCAAGTTCAGGAATCTAACTAGGCACACTCTTCCATTTTTTTAGAACTAAGGGTAAAATGTACACAAAAGGCAATATGAGAAAAATATATATGTACCAACATCGCATAAATTTGTAAACAGAAAGAGATATGACATGGAACATTATCAGGGTGAATCAGTTAAGAAGCCAGAGGTCTTGCTGAATGAAAACTGAAGAAGCTAGTGAGGTTGCTTACATTAAAATTTTAAAATACAGATATCTTCTGAAACTAATTCTTTAAGATGCCACATATAATGGTAAATACATCATAAAGTTCCATATGATTAAACAAAATATCAGTATAGGCATGGTATAAGGAATTTCAACCCGCTACTCCATCCTAACCATGAATAGCAACAATATTACTGGAAAATCGTAAGGACTTACAATAGCTCTACTGGAATATTTATACAGTAGGTAAAGTATAGTCAAACCATGTAGAAGTGTGATGTATCAATTATCAAAACATTTAATTATTGCTCTCAAGAAAAACTGAGCACCTCATGATGCTACCTTCTAAAGTTGTGACTGCTATGTTGATTAGCCCTCCTTCATCAATGCAATTGATGGACCGGCTATCATCATAGCCAATTCCTTTACGTTATCATCAATAGATAGCTAAAATGAAATACAGAAAAGCAATATTCAGCAACCATCAAGAAAATTCAAATTGGGCCGAATTTTTTGGCCAGATTTCTTTTATCTCTAGCCCTTTTGAATTGGACGAATTTTGGTCCGAATCCCAGATCTCTGCTTGTCATTGAGTCTGTTATGAAAGATTTAGAGGGATGATCTCATCCATTCATGAATCAAAGGAACCGCTGCACAAGATCAATGGTGAACATCATGCATAAAGAATCAACTGTATGGAATGGACACCTACTCAAGACAGACGCCTGTTCAAAGATCTCTCTCTAATCTCTCTCTAACCATTGTAATCCAGGAACGGGTGCGTTGCCACCCGTTCACCATGTATACATTTGTACAATCTTATCAATGGAAATACAAAGAGATTCATTCTACAGATTCACAATCATTTTTAGTTTACAACATGTTATCAAGCATGCCTGAACCACTGAGTTTTCAAAGAAGAAAGAGGAAGAACGCCGGCGACATAGAACTAGGTAAGAGAGATGCCGGTGTATACCTTGGACGCCGTCGTCTCCTCCCTCTTCACCACCGTCGACCGCGATGTCTGGGATGCCACCCACCACGGTGTGGTCAACGTCTTGCGCGTCCGGGCCATGCTCCGCCGCGCTCTGGCTCACCTCCGTGACGACCACATTGTGGCCCCTCCCCTTCCGTCCTGCATCCGTCATCGCCTTCTGTGCCCGCTCCCGTGCCGTGCAAGGGCTTGCCCGCTCTCGTGCCGTGCAAGGGCTAGCCCGCGCCCACGCCGGCCCCTACTCCTGCGCCTGCACCGGCTCCGACCACGGCCCCAGTGGTTGCATCCACCAAGCCCGCATACCCACCGGCGTATTGCCCGAACCATGGGTGGATCTGCCCACCATTGGAGGTCGGGTCTTCCCACGTGGCGGAGATGCTCTCCACCAGGGCCACGCCTCGTCTTCCTTCACCAACTCCGGTGAAGGCAATGGACCCGCCGTGCTGGGGTCTGGGCTTCGGATCTGCACCTTTCGCCACCATGGCGGCTCGCCATAACATGCCTCCCTTCTACAATGACGGTGGGGAGACTAGCCTCCCACCCTCCGCCGTACCGCTACTGGGCCGCGGCCTCCTTACCTGACGCCGCGACGCCAGTGAGGCCGCGGCTTGCCGCCCCGGTCTTCACCTCCTCAACGGCATAGGCTCAGGTTTCGGTGCAAGTGGCTCCTCCTCCAACCTCCCGAACGGCATCGGCCCCGGCATGGCGCCTGGCTCCACGGCCGGCCTCGCCAACGGTCATGGGTGCCCCGGGGATTCTTCCTCCACCGAGGAGGATGATCTCCTTGACTGAACACCGATGGATGAGGAGGAGGGGGAGATCCGGCCGGACTTGTCCGGATCCAGAGATTTGATTCATCTTATTACTATGCCATGCCACACTCTAAATTGGCCAGCCCATTAGGAGGTATACGAAGCCGGGATACATGTGTGAGCTTCCCTTTGTTTTGTCAATGCTAGGAACTAGACCTGCAGCTATGAATTGCAACAATTGAGCGACATCTGTTTCAACACCTTTATCACATGATACTATATAAGTAGCATGGGAAAAAAATTCTTTTTCATGGACAACATCACGTTCCTCTCTATTTATGCACATGATGGTTCCCATGGCTAGTACATAATAGCATATGGACGCAGGCATGATCCCATAGTCAGTATAAGCTTTAGAACTATCAACATATGCATGCGACATTAGAACAGTAGCAAATTGGCCATATCAACTATCACTACCAGTGTATCCTTCGTACATCAAATTAGTCAAATTCAAACTTATATGCAGCAAATTCATTCAAAGGCAACCAAATTCAACACAGACCTTTGGATTATGAATCAATCATTGGAGAGATGAAAGGGCAATAAAAAAATTCAGAACGCAACTTAAACCACAGAAAACCATCTCTAGTACATACAACATGTTAGTAATATAAACTTTATATTTGTATGTCAGCCTTGCATGTGTTAAACTGCATATTAATAGAGTCGGTGCTTCTTGATTGGTGATCAAAGCTTCTGATATATGACGATTAATACCCCATAATTTAGTCCATTGATTGCAAAGCGGGGATAATAATAATATAACTAAGTAAATTAGAACAAAAGGTAAGGGAAAAGCTAATCACACGATTAGGCAGGTAAAAGAGATCTGTAATTAGTTTGGATCTCATGCAGATTATAAAAAGACAAGGTGGATCGGGAAATGCAGATTATGAACTCATGGCCGATTACTTGGTCCCCAAAAGCCGGGTCTTTTTACCCCTACTATATACTATTGCAAACTATGCATATGGCACGCCACTGTGTACTAGAACACGACTCCTCTACAGCAGCTCGCTCAATCTCCGCAACCCGCCTGCCTGCGTCGACTACCGCCCTTCTTGCGGTGCAGAGAAGGCGCCGTGAAGGCTGGCGGCTGCTATCGCGAGCGACAGGTTCAGAGTTCTGACCTCGTCATGGGAACCGAAGAAGAGGAGGTCGGTGGGGAAGTTCGGTGGCTCTGGGGCGACCTCGGGGATGGGCACGGCTGGCGGCACGTGCGGGTCGTCGTCGTCGCCTGCGGCGCCCCGGCAGAGCGGGCAGGTGGAGTGGGTGTTGAGCCACATGTCGATGCAGTCGACATGGAACTCGTGTCCGCACCGAGGCAGCACGCGCGCCGTCTCCCCGGCCGCGAGCTCCGTGATGCATATGACGCACTCCAGCACCTCGCCCTCGCCCACCTCCCGGCGCGGCAGCTTCGCCATAGACTTGTTGCCCGGACTGCCTTGGTAGCACCACGCCGCGTCCGCTCCTCCGCCAGCGCCGCCGAACAGTAGCCACATCCCCACGCCGCGCGCACCGCCGCGGTACCACATGGCACAGAGAAAGATGCAGAAGCAGAGCATGACGATGAGGAAGGGCGCCACCACGGCCGCCGTCACCATCCCTGCCATAGATCGGTGTGTGAGGGCGAGAGTTGTGTGCTAGCTAGCCTTTCCGAGGAAGGAACCGCGACAATAAAATTAAATAACCTCTCGCTGGCCTCACAGCCGACCTGGGGAATCGGAAGCGAAGCGAACGGGCCTGGCATTTGAGTGGAGAGAGACCGACGGTGTGTTTGGATCCTGGCAACATTTTTGCCCCTCACTATTCTAATGTTTTGACATTAATTAGAAGTATTAAATATAGTTTAATTAAAAAACTAATTACACAGATGGAGACAAATTCACGAGATGAATTTATTAAGTCTAATTGGGCTATAATTTGACAATGGTTACTGTAGCACAATATTGCCAAATTATGGAGTAATTAGGCTTAATAGATTTTGTCTCGCAAATTTGTCTCCATCTATGCAATTAGTTTTTTAATTAGACGATATTTAATACTTCTAATTAGTATCAAAACATTCGATGTGATAGGGGAAAATCCCCCCCGGATCCAAACACACCCCGAGAGAGACGGGATGCACTGTCGCAAGAGTTTCTAGAGTGGACAAAATATATGCTTACCTTCCTTCCCGCATCCACTCCTCTTAGTCTCACCGGTCTCGCTCCCTGTCCCACCTTCTATTTCAAAAGCTACTTTATAAACAGTGTAGTCTACAAAGCAAAACAGTGTTATGTATGTCCACGTCAGTAGAATGTGGTGATAACAGCCTTAATAACAAAAGATACGATTGTCCAATATTTTTTTATGAAATGGGAGCGGCAAGCCCCTACTGATTATATTTATATATATGTGGTAAATTTCTTTCTAGCTACACCTACTTATGCACTTATGTATCTCAAGATTTATGAGGTATCTAGCCAAACAAAAGTATCAGTACCCCGTGACCGGGATACCCCATCCTCCTGTGTCAAGGAAGCAGACTTGGGAGGGTGAGCACAGGCCACACTTAAAAGGCTGGGCAGCAGGGCATAAAGGTCCGAATTCCTCTGGCAGGACAACGGTCGCGAATCCGCTTCCCACTCGGGAACGGGTCCAGTGTCGCCACGTGTCCCTGAAGAGGGACGCTCAGTACCGGCAACAGGAGCCCCGGACCCCCAGCCGGGTCCGGGACCTCCACGTGCCACCCGGACCCCTAAACGCGCGGGGCGCAGCTCTCCGCCAGGGGGGGTCCGGGGCCGCCACGTGTCCCGCACTATGGGCGCGGGCGCGAGTCTTTTACTGGAAGACTCGCCCACCTACCGCATTAAATATGGGTGGTTGAGACGTGCTCTGCCGCTGCTGCGCGCGGGCAGCTTTTGACAGAACAACACTGTTACACGCCTGTTACCAAGGTAAGCTCGAATGACACGGTGGGTCGTGAGTTACCGAGGTGTACAGTTCCGCAGTAGACACCGCGGGCGAGTGCACGTCTGCCCGCTACATTAAATGGAGGCGACGGTACAGCTCCCTCCATCATGGCCCCTACGCCGCAAGCTACGCGGCCGGTTGGGTAAACGTGTCACCGCCTGTTCCGACAGCGACAGGTGGCGCACCGACAAGACAAGACGAGCGCGCCGGTCTTCGTGAGACATTCTTACCTCCCACCTCGGGCTCACACTGTCGGCCTCTGAAGGGGGGACGCATGGACCGGAGGACATGATGGCACAGTTGGGCTGTCTTCGTGAAGACCTTCACTAGCAAGACAATTGTTTTTTCCTTCAAAAACTACATTGTTCTCTTTCCTCACAAGTGAAGGTGGTCTTTCCAGTGAAGGTCTTCATGAAGACAACCCAACTATTGTGAGTAGTAGAGGGTGTGACCTCCAACATCGGGCCCACACTGTCGGCCACTGAAGGGGAGATGCCTCGACCGGAGGACACGATGGCACAGTTGGGTTGTCTTCATGAGATGTTGTGACCTCCCACCTCGGGCTCACACCATCGGCCTCCGAAGGGGAGACGCCTGGACCATAGGACACGATGGCACAGTTGGGCTGTCTTCGTGAAGACCTTCACTGGCAAGACAATTGTTTTTTCCTTCAAAAACTACATTGTTCTGTTTCATCACAAGTGAAGGTCTTCATGAAGACAGTCCAACCGTTATGAGTAGTAGAGGGTGTGACCTCCCACATCGGGCCCATGTCGTCCATTGGAATGGATTGGCAACAAACCCAAGGGTCTGTCATGGCCAGCAGCCCCCAGATATTGAGTCTGGTGCATGTGCTTGTCGTGGCGAGCAGCGACCCGATATTGAGTTTGGTGCATGTGTCGTCCAATTGAACGACATGAGAACAGAACCGAGCATGTGCCATGGCCAGCAGCACCCGATATAGTGTTTGTAGACTATGCCATCCATTGGAAAGGCTTGCCAACACACCCAAGGGTGTGTCGGGGCCAGCAGCCCCCAGATATTGAGTTTGGTTCATGTGTCATCCATTTGAATGGATTAGGAACCCAACCCTAGTGCGTCTCGTGGCGAGTAACCACGTGATATTGAGTTTGGTGCATGTGTCGTCCAATTAAATGGCTTGGGGACAAAACCGAGCACGTGTCATGTCCTGCAGTGACCCGATATTGAGTGTGGTACTTGTGTCTTTTAACTGAATGGCTTAGGAACAGAACCCTAGGGCGTGTCGTGGCGAGCAGTGACCCGATATTGAGTTTGATGCATGTGTCATCCAATTGAACGGGTTAGGAACAGAACCGAGCACATGTCGTGGCTAGCAGCACCCGATATAGTGTCTGCACACTATGTCATCCATTGGAATGGATTGGCAACAAACCCAAGGGTCTATCGTGGCCAGCAGCCCCAGATATTGAGTCTGGTGCATGTGTCGTCCAATTGAATGGCTTGGGAACAGAACCCTAGAACGTGTCGTGGCGAGCAGCGACCCGATATTGAGTTCGGTGCAGGTGTCATTCAACTGAACGACTTAAGAACAGAAAGCACGTGTCGTGGCTAGCAGCACCTGGTATAGTGTTTGCAGACTATGTCGTCTGTTGGAATGGATGGGCAACAAACCCAAGGGTCTGTCGTGGCCAGGAGCCCCCGGATATTGAGTCTGGTGCATGTGTCTTCCAATTGAATGGCTTGGGAACAGAACCCTAGAGCGTGTCGTGGCGAGCAGCGACCCGATATTGAGTTTGGTGCATGTGTCATCCAATTGAACGACTTGAGAACAGAACCGAGCACGTGTCATGGCCAGCAGCATCCGATATAGTGTGTGTGTAGACTATGCCATCCATTGGAATGGCTTGCCAACACACCCAAGGGTGTGTCGTCGCCAGCAGCCCCCATATATTGAGTCTCGTGCATGTGTCATCCATTTGAATGGATTAGGAACCCAACCCTAGTGCGTCTCGTGGTGAGTAGCCACGTGATATTGAGTTTGGTGCATGTGTCGTCCAATTAAACGGCTTAAGAATAGAACCGAGCACGTGTCATGTCCTGCAACGACCCGATATTGAGTGTGGTGCATGTGTCATCCAATTGAATGGCTTGGGAACAGAACCCTAGGGCGTGTCATGGCGAGTAGTGACCCGATATTGAGTTTGGTGCATGTGTCGTCCAATGGAACGGGTTAGGAACAAAACCGAGCACTGTCGTGGCTAGCAGCACCCGATATAGTGTCTACAGACTATGTCGTCCATTGGAATGGATTGGCAACAAACCCAAGGGTCTGTCGTGGCCAGCAGCCCCCAGATATTGAGTCTGGTGCATGTGTCGTCCAAGTGAATGGCTTGGGAATAGAACCCTAGGGCGTGTCGTGGCAAGCAGCGACCCGATATTGAGTTTGGTGCGAGTGTCGTCTAACTGAACAACTGTGTCGTCCAATTGAATGGATTAGGAACCGAACCCTAGTGCGTGTCGTGCCAAGTTGCCACGTGATATTTAGTTTTGTTCATGTGTCGTCCAATTAAACGGCTTGGGAACAGAACCGAGCACATGTTATGTCCAGCAGCGACCCAATATTGAGTATGGTGCATGTGTCATCCAACTGAATGGCTTAAGAACAGAACCCTAGGGCGTGTCGTGGCGAGCAGCGACCCGATATTGAGTTTGGTGCATGTGTCATCCAACTGAACGGGTTGGGAACAGAATCGAGCACATGTCGAGGCTATTAGCACCCGATATAGTGTCTACAGACTATGTCGTCCGTTGGAATTGATTGGCAACAAACCTGAGGGTTTGTCGTGGCCAACAGCCCAAGATATTGAGTCTGCTGCATGTGTCGTCCAATTGAATGGCTTGGGAACAGAACCCTAGAGCGTGTTGTGGCGAGCAGCGACCGATATTGAGTTTGGTGCATGTGTTAGTGCGTGTCGTGGACACAGCTCCACGATATAGTCTGGTTATGGTGTCATCCATTTAAAACAACACCAAAATTGTGAGAAAGGACAGCTTCCACAACTTACTAGCCACCATGGACACTGAGCACTAGGAGGAGGGTGGACTCCTTCTGAATGTTGTACTTCGCCATTGTGCCACCATCCTCCAACTTCTTGATGGCAAAGATCAGAGACTGATGCCCTCCTTGTCCTGGATCTTTGCCTTCACATTGTCAATGTATTCAAACCCCCACAAATTTCAGAATTGAACCATGTATGTTATGAACTCATTGAGGCTGCAATTATCAAGTTGTAGTATAATAAATTTCTGGGTTTTTCGTCACCTTCATTGACAACTGAGCCCCACGGTCCGGTCACGCTGTCCACTGCTTGGGCCTAAGCCCCTGTCCCTGTCCAGCGGGCCCCGCCTCCACCGCTTGGGCCAACCAATTGCCACTAGTGGTGGTAATTCGTCTTCACCAGCTGCCCCTACGAGTCGCTGGCTCGCTGCCCCCAGGCTGTCCATTCCCCTCACTGAGCACAGCCGCCAGCGGGCTGACCTCCATTGCTCGCCCCCCTACCTTCACTGCTCACATTGAAGGCTCCCTTTATCTCTCCCCCAACAAAACAAATGGATTCGGGCGAGTCTTCTGGTTCGTGCGCCGCCACCGGTAGCGCCTCTTCGCGGAGATCCACCGGACGCATCGCCGGCGCATCTTTGCGGAGGTCCAGCCGCGGTGGCCCATCTCGCCGGGCTTGCTCTGCACCCGGTCGATTGCCAGGTGCGCATGTGACTTTTTTTTTCTCTCCAAATCAGGCTAAGCAGGGCTTGCTGTGAGTGGTAAGCACGTTTGAATTAAGTTTAGATAGCATCACACAGAGGTACATACTTAGCTAGCCTTGCATTTTTTAGAATTAGATTCGCTTACAGAAACCCATACAATACTTTCAGAACTGATCCTTGCATCTTGTTTTTCCTTTTAGATTGGGGGCATCCGTTGGTCATGGGATGGCCTGAATCATTGGACAAGCATTTGGTGGAGGGGTGTTTGAAAGTGGTTCAGGATGGAATATATGTAACAGAATACACGGGCTTGTTTTATGTGGAAGTTGCAAAATACATCTGGGCACAAACCAGTATGTCTATCTCAAGGACTGATCTGAAAGCAAGGTTTGAATACTTCAAAGGATTGTGGGGACGGTACCACAAGTTAACGCGGGAGTTGGCAAGATCGCCGGCGGGTACCTCAAATGAACATGTACCTCACCTGAACATTTCGCTGTCCTTCTCCGTTTATAGAACTGAACCACTAACTGATGCTTTCCATTGCAGATAAAAAAAGAACTTGAATCGGATAAATACAAACGTATGTTGCAATTTGAGGATCAGCTCGCTGTGATATTTATAGCATGTGATGAGTATAAGTCAAAACCAATAGCTGCGTACCGCACCAATATTAAATGTGGGAACTTCAGTAGTACAAGTAGTGGGAAGCGCAGAACTGATGAGGAGTCCTCCCGCCAAGTTCGGCAGAAGAGCTCAGAAGTTCATATGCCTCAGTCATCACAAGATGGCATGACCCGTTTGGATAACCACAAGGTTTGTTCCTTTTTTTTCAACTCAACAATTTGTTGTTGGATAGGTCGATTAAGGCCCCGTTTGGTTGCGGGCGGATTTAAGAGTAGTGACTGGATTTGTTTGGATTCAAATTCTGCCATACTGTTTTTTTCTTCTCCTGATTCCGTAGGTATGCATTGCGTCTAATAAGCCCCTTTCTTCATGGCTGCAGCTGAAGCAACAGATTCAGCCAAAGGGTGTGAACTCATCCTGGTCCACTGACACCGATCAGCAGTCGGAGAACCACAGGGTTTGTTCTTTTTTTTTCAACTTAACAGTTTGGAAAAATGAGTTTTCCAAGAAGTTACTGTTTTTTCTGCTTTACTGCTTTTTCTGCTAAATATAAAAGAAAACGAATTGTATGCATTGCCTCTAATAATGGCCAGACTAATGTTGCTATGGTGCACTTTTGTAGTATCATGCATGCATGTTTTTGGATCGTCCAAGTTTTAATTTAATCCAACGAGCTAGATCTCTAAGTATTTAAGAAAAACCTCCCTGGTTGCCCATAATGTAGCAATTCATCCACAGGGCACAATAGCAAGTGATTGAATAACATGTTGTGTATGATGTCCCTTCCCCATCTGCTACTATACAATCCCATGCATGTGGATTTTCCTGGATAAAAACTGCACAATCACGCGCTCTGTACAATGTTGCAACAGTTCTCACTTCCCAATACTTGCTTGCATCAAGTACTGTACGGATTATTATACTTTTGCATGGATTCTGAATAGCGATTGGGCTGGCAGCATGACGCCGGATCATATGGGCATCCAGCACTTAGTTGCACTGCCTTTGCGACTGATTTTATTAACTATGAAGTACTTGTACTCCACATGAATTTAGTAAAGTAAATGTGATTTATGAACTGTATGTTTGGATTTATAATAAGGGGTTCTATCCTCTTTTTTCTGTCCAAGTTCACGTGGATGCTGATGAATCGAGACATACGTACAAACCACATGCATAGAATTGTATGAAGTACTTGTACTCCACATGAATTTTGTAAAGTAAATGTGATTTATGAACTGTATGTTTGGATTTATAATAAGGGGTTCTATCCTCTTTTTTCTGTCCAAGTTCACGTGGATGCTGATGAATCGAGACATATGTACAAACCACATGCATAGAATTGTATGGGCTGCCTCTAATATAGACTCTGGTTTTGATATATAGAGTATATGCGCTGCCTCTAATATTGACTGTGGTTTTGATTTGTAGAGTATGTCAAGGGGGTCAGCTTCAGCGGCGGTGATGAGAGAGCAAAAGTATGAACAGCCCACTGACTATATTTCTGCACTGACGAATTTGGATGAACATCGGTGTTCAGCAAGTTATTTCTTTTTTTATTCACTTGCGCTGAGGGACCCTGTTGCTCTGAGCGGTTTTATAGCTAAGAAGACCTATTCCAGTAGGAGAAAATACCTCAATCACTTGCTAGTAAGTAGTAAAGGGCTGTTTGGATAATACAGTATTTATGGATCCTATAATTTTCCTTGATATTAAAACTATGTTTCTCATCTTGTAGGACCACCATTTTGTGACGCTGGAACCAGATAAAATGAATCGCTGGCATGAGCTACGTGTTCGTGAGCTAGATGCTCCTGTTGCTCCTGTTGACCATGCATGCCCTAGAGACTCAGCCTGATGGCGCTGCCGGTTCTGTCTGTAGTTTGGAGTCGCAGTCGCTTGTCTACTTTCTACTAATTCTAGATCTTGTGAACTTAAGACATTGTGCTAGTCATGCTGGATGCTTGGTGTTGTAAACTTTAGACATTGTGTTGCTGTTTTAATTACTAATGGATCAATGTTGTGAACTTAAGACATTGTGCTAGTCGTGCCGGATGCTTGGTAACTTAAGGAGTGGTTTAAGCCCCTCCACTTTGACAAGTGTGCAGCCAACATCGAGTGCTATAAATTAGCGAAGAGGGCTGCAAAGCGAGCTGTGAGTGTAGCGAAGGGTAAGGCGAATGATGACCTGTATCAGCGGCTAGGCACGAAGGAAGGGGGAGAAGGACATTTATAGGATGGATAGGATCCGCGAGAGGAAGATAAGGGACATCAATCAAATCAAATGCATCAAGGATGGGACAGATCAACTTCTAGTGAAGGGTGAGGAGATCAAGAACAGATGGCGAGAGTACTTTGATAGGTTGTTTAATGGGGAGAATGAGGGCCATGCCATTGAGTTAGATGACTCCTTTGATGATACCAACAGACGCTTCGTGAGGAGAATTCAGGAGGTAGAGGTCGGGGAGGCTTTGAAGACGATGAAGGGCGGTAAAGCGATGGGTCCTGATGGTATCTCCATTGAGGTGTGGAGATGCCTAGGTGCTAGAGCGACGGTATGGCTAACTAAGCTTTTTAACCTCATTTTTCGGTCTAACAAGATGCCTAAAGAATGGAGAAGAAGTATATTAGTACCGATCTTTAAGAACAAGGGAGATGTACAAAGTTGTACTAACTACCGTGGGATTAAGCTGATGAGCCACACGATGAAGCTCTGGGAGAGGGTTATTGAGCATCGCCTAAGAGGAGTGACAAGGGTGACCCAAAATCAGTTTGGGTTCATGCTTGGAAGATCGACCTTCGGGGCGTGCTGTATTGTCTGCATTTTCACCTAGTATCGGTTCAGTAGCGGCATCAACATGCACACGTTGATTCACTCGTGTACTAGTACCAACCGTGCCGATTTCTATCATTTTATCATTCCACTTTGGTTCATGGCGTAGTATGTTCCAGCAGTGTTCAAATGTCCATGACTCTGTGTCCTCATTATGTGGCATTGCCTTTGTCTTGGAGACGTCATAAGGTCTACAATCTTGCCATAATGAAGCACTTTTGCATAAATCAATAATCATCCAGGCCTTTTGTAGCACATAGTACTAAACTGCTTGAGACCCACTTTCCCTTGTTTTAGCAAAGAATAATTTCTCCTCAGGTTTACATTTAAAGCAATAGAAACAGTTCAGCTAATATTTAATTAGAACAACTTCTTGTTGGCCACATTTTAATAGAGTAATTAACAACACGATGAAAAAGCAAGCCAATGTTTTAGTTCTTAAGTAGGGTAGGAAATAGATCAATCATAGCAAAAAATCCATACAATACAGGTTCAAAACAAAATCATACTAGTAACTCAGCACACATACAAAGCTTAACCGTAGACAGCTATGTAAAAATAAAAGTACATAATAGTTAAGTGGCCTAATCAACATGGACCTTTTGTAGTTCCCGGTGGAAGATCCTAGACCAATTCTTGGTATATTCCTCACCAACTATTTAAGTGGCATCTTGAGAATGTTATATTGGACCATCATCTAATTCATCAATCAGTCTTTTTTACATATTTTAAGTTATTCTGATCTTTAAGCATGACATATTTTAATCCAAGTTATCTGTACTAATATAGTACTAATATAGTACTAATATAGAAGGCATTAGTTCATTAGTTGGTTTCTTTTCCAGATCTGATGATAAGCTGACGTTAATGTATACTGGTTGAGCCTAGTGAATTAGTGTATACAGGTCAATTCAATCCATCCGATTCACAGCATGTCTATATCTAATCATACATTTTGAATTCTGCCTTCCCCAATAATCTGTGATATTAATGTGTCACAAGTAAAGATATAGAAAGACAACTGATTTACATCAACTTTTCTCTAATCATTTCATAGAAGTGGCTATCATTGACAGCAACAAACAAAATCCAGACTTCATTCATCAACATGCCTTCACTTATTAGTGTGGCCAGACAGAGATCATCAAATTATACAACTCACATTCAGCGCCGTGCAACTTTTTCTTCCTCTTATGTAGACTATCACATTTTCTCTTCAATGCTTCATCATCAAAATCATAATTTGCTCGCAGTCTTCCCTTCATGAACTTGAACCTTTCTTCTTCTTCCTTCGACAAGATATAAACCCATGTTCTGAATTCTTGGGCTTGTATGGCGGTGGTGCGGATGACCTTGTCGAACGCCGTGGAGGAGGTGGCATCCCTTCGGTGAATCTCATGGAGGAGCTTATCGGGTCTCTCATCCCACCAAGGAGCAACATGTCGCTCCTCGATGCGGGGTTGTCTTCCTCCATGCTCCGCGGAGACTCGGAGACCGAGTGCCTCCGCGAAGAACTTGGCGATGCGTCAGATATTGATGAACGCGTCCTTCTCCTCCCGGCGATGAACTTCATGAGGCCACTCATGGTGACTCCTTGCTGCACACACTCAAAAACAAACACACCGGGGGTTTCTTGCTGGCGGGAGAACAATATATCGAAGAGTGGAACAAACTAGGAATTGTGGTGAATTTTCTGAGATTTTTGGAGTAGATTTTGGTGGACGAATTTTTCAGGGCTCTAACTGATGTTTCTGGGCGAAGAACTTGAAGAACATAAGCGAGGAACTGAATGAGGAGTGTACCTGTCAAAGGGCATCACCAGAGGGCTTAAAAAGAGGCCAGGCCGGCTGGACTAGGGCCTTGGGGCCGGACGGCCTACGGGTTTCCTGGCTCTCCTCCACTTCAATTTTCTCTAGTGGCTTCCTGGTGCAATTATTTGCTTCTGTCCAGTACATCTTTGGTGCTTTGCACCGTCCAAATCCCGTGAACCACTCCTTCTTTGCCTTTGATGTCCACTTGCAACATTATTTCTTCACTTTGTGTCATTCACCTTGTCCCATGCTTCATCATTCATCACATGGTGCCATCTTTGCTGAAAATCACATGTCCTTCCCATGCATGGCTGCTTCCTCCTTTGAATTATTTGCATGTGGTGGTAGGTAGAGAGCACAACTCTTTCCCGTGAACTCACTTTGATCAATGGATGTTAATCAAGCACATAAACCCTTTCCAAATCATGCTTAGATGTATAATCCTCCTCTAACTTCGAAATTTCAGAATTGACTCAAAGCATGCAATGAGTTTAAATGAATAATCAGAGGGGAATTGAAACATCTTTACATTTGTAAGTCGAAAAATATTTCCCGACTACATTAATTTTGGTTGCACCGGAACCGTTCACTTTCATGAATTGATAGTGAACAATCTCGAATTCAACCGTGGGTCTTGGGTTTAGGTTCTAATTTTTGCCAAAATGAGAGAGAGATTTTTGTTGAAAAAAGGAATAAATAAAGTTAGAAAAATTCTAATCCTATGGTGATGAAACTGAAAATTCTCTCTATGTTTGCGCGAACCTACTCATTAAGAATTCAAATGATATAAACATAGAGCGGCTCTATTCGTGTGTTTTATCTCAACTTGGTCCGGCCGTCATGGAGAGGACGGTCGCCAAAAATAGGTATGGAATTTTGGATGTGGCTTTCTCAAGAAGAGGCAAATAAATCATAGGATGACTCATGTCATTGGTTTAAAATAAGAAATAGCATCGGAATGACCGAGCGAATAAATCCAAATCGAATTGTTCGACCGAACGACCAATTGTTCAAAAGTATATCATGTTCTTGCGTAGCAAAATTCTCGATTTACTTACCTAAACCTTTCTCGGGTTGTCCTCCCGGCAGCTTATTCTTGACTCGACGAACGGGTTGCCTCCCGCAAAGCGATTCGTTTATAGTCTATAGCTTGACTTTCTTCTTATTCACTTCGGACCAACGCTCGGTGATGGCACTGCAGTCTTGGGTACTGTTATCGCCATAAATTAACAGGATTAATTTATGGGCCGAAAGCAAGATGGGCTTAAAGCAGAAGATCAAGAAGACTTGTAAATCGGCTCCTGCGTGAGCATCTGGGCCACATGGGCCGTGTATTCCTAGATTTAGTTTAAGATTAGAGATAGAGTCCAATCGGGACAAGATTAGTTTAGATTGTTTCCCAAGCCTCCGGACTATAAATATGTATCCTTTGTTATTCATGAAGGAGAGCGTCATCACGTTTCGCACACAACAACTCTCGGCGCATCGCCACCCCTAATCCTAGGGTTTCATCCAAGTAAGTGCCATGTTGCCCTGGTCGCTTCTCGCGATCAGGGCAGCATTGTTCTTGCTTTTACCTTGGTATTACTCGTACTGAAGCATTTTTGATGGCGAGTAGTACTAATTATCCTGATGTTCGTAGCATGACTTTCAGTAGATCTATTGTGCCTCGTTGCTTATCATCTACGAATATCATGTTGCCTCTGTGCAGTCACGTTTCAATCTTATGCTAGTTCTTGTCGCATAGAATTAGTTGCATAGAGACAACACCCTGCTTCTTTTATGTTTAGTAGATCTGATCTGTTATGGTTTGCTCTTTTCTTAAGAGTTTGCGTAATATCTGCTAGGTTAGGCCTTGCAAATGGATTGGATGATCCGGTGGTGTAGTAGATGCTTTATCTTAGCCTTAATAGGGATTGTTCCGGGAATCGGCTCTTGCTAGTTCTTAGCCTCTGTTTTGGGTTACGGTTCAGTGGTCTGTTATGTTCATTAGGCCTAGTCACGTGTAGGATGTTCCGATCTAGCAGTGAAGATGTTACCATTGTGGATTAGATTAATTAGATTTAATTGAAGCAGTTTCATGGTTATTTGCTTTATTTATCATATCTGGATACAATCAGATCCCATCTGACACCGGGACTCGATCGGCTCTTTAAAGCCGATGCAAGAGTCGTCCCGGGGAGCCAACCATGGCTCGGACTTACATTTACACGTGTCTTTGTATGCAGGAAACTGTTCGGAGCACGTCTACACCCTCCTGATCGGGTATAGGTCAGGTGGCACGCCCGGCTTTAACACATTCTCCGGGCGCGTGACGGAATTGCGGGCCATCGACGAGGGAGCAGTGCCTGCTAGCGCCCCAGCAACCTCCCGGCTCTTCGTGTTGCCCGTCGCTGCTCGCCGGTGGGTTTCGACTGACAACACATTCTGGCACGCCCGGTGGGACACTCGTCAGCAGCAACGCCCACCGTAGAGAGGACTGGAGCTCAAGATCAAGAACCCGTTCCCAAGCCCGTCACGTATGAAGAGCTCTCTCCTGAACACAAGAAGAAGTATGATGAGATCAAAGCTCTGCTGGAAGCCGATCTCATCGGCTCTTTTGAGAGGACCTGCAACCATGGCATCAGGTGGAAGGGGTTCTCGCCTGAAGGCGCTCTCGACAACGTGGACTTGTCTGTACCATCAGAGGAGCGCACCAGGGCCCTGCGTCAGGAGATGAACTACATGGTGGCCCATACGCTTCATCGGCACTCTCAGAGCCTGATGAACGAGCTTGAGCGCATGGCGCATCGCGTCATCCAGGAGATAATCAAGAACCAGTACTCTCCATCGGGGCCAACCCTGGGGAGTCACACAGAGGAAGCTACACTGCATTCTAGACCGGTATTGCCGTTCTCGTGTGCGGCTCCAAGACCACAAAATTCGCCGATCTACGTCGACCACAAGATCGGCGGCGATCCTGGAGAAGGCCTATTCCTCACCGAGCCACCCAAGGAGATCCCGCATGGCTACACGTGCGCATACATCCCTGACAGCGTCAGTCCAACATGCTCGGTGCAGATGGCAAACCCAGGAGCTTCTGGAGCAGACGCGGAGAAACAAGCATGGCTGGCAAAGTACGCTACTGGGCCGAGTGCTGAGCCATCGGCCCCAGAAGTTCTTAGTGTGGAGCAGGTCAGTGCAATACTGTGAGACCAGTTCGGCATCCTGCCCAAGAGGAAAGTGATCGGCTATTCAAAGCCGTATCCAAGTGATTATGACTTGATCCCACTGCCGCCCAAGTATCGGCTTCCCGAGTTCACCAAGTTCAACGGGTCAGAGGGAGCCAGCTCCATCGAGCATGTGAGCCGATACTTAACGTAGCTTGGGATGATCTCAGTGTCGGACCCGTTGAGGGTTCGGTTTTTTGGCCAATCTCTTACAGGCCCAGCTTTTGGATGGTATGCATCACTGGCTCTGGATTCGATTCGATCTTGGAGGCAGCTCGAAGATCAATTCCATACCCAATACCATTCGGAGGCTGCTGAAGCTGGAATTGCCGACCTCGCCCAGGTCAGGCAGAAGTGAGGAGAGACTGTGTCGGAGTATATACAGCGCTTCAGGGAAGTCAAGAACCGATGCTACTCGTCGCGCATCACAGAGAAGGAGGCAGTCGATCTGGCTGTCCTCGGACTTGCTAAGCCGATCAAGGATGCGGCTTTCCAGTTGGAGTTCACATCTCTGGCGCACCTGGTGCAGAAGCTTACAGCATACGAGCATTACCATCCTGAGCTGTACCAGGACAAGTTCAAGCGCCATGTAAACATGGCCCAGGCAGAAGAATCTAATGACTCTGGTGAAGAGCAATAAGTGGCCGTGGCAGAGTGGACTCGGGGGGGGGGGGGGGCAAACCCTGTCCCATGCAAGTGGATCAAGCAGCAGGGGCTTGTGAAGGGCTTCGACTTCGACGTGACCAAAGCAGAGCAGATATTCGATCTGCTCCTCAAAGAAAAACAACTGAAGCTCCCAGAAAATCACAAGCTACCGACGGCACAAGAGTTGCAGGGGAGGTTGTACTGCAAGTGGCACCACTCGTTCACTCATGCCACGGGTGAATGCAAGGAGCTGCGTCGTCAGATCCAATCGGCTATCGAGCAAGGCCGATTAATCCTGGCTCAACACACGATGAAGGTTGACACAAAGCCCTTCCCACAAGCTAACATGGTGGAGCTGTCAGATTTCGGATCCAAGGGCCAGGATTTGGCGTTCCATATCAACATGGTGGGACCCATGCGCCGCCATGATAAGCAGAGGAGAGAGGTCGCTTCTGGCAAACGGCCGCAGGATGAACGCGAGCTAGAACAGCAACACGTAACCGAAGAGCAGGTGTGTCACATCCGCAATCAACTCCCAGCTTCTAATCGGCTTTTGGAAAAGTACCAGTACCAGTACAAGTTGCGCCACCGATACGAATCGGAGGAGGACGAGTACGAGCACCGCACAGGGAGGACACTGGGGAGACGCCAGGCTATACGCGACCACTGGCACTACCCGTTCTTCAGGTATTGCTGGAATTCCGGCATGAGCCGATTGCCTACTATAGATGATTGCTTGGAGTGCAGGCCTCGAGGACGCCAGCAGGACGAGGCATCGGTGTTCTGGCGCTTAGGGCCCAGAACGTGTCAGGATGACCGTGTGAGGCGCACATCCAGGGGTGATTCCAAGACAGAAGAAGACAGGTACCATCGCCCACGGTGGTGTCCTGACGGGCTCAATCGCTCGCAGGTGCAGCGCTTGCGCAATCTGGAAGAGGCAGAAGCAAAGTATCTTGACGTGCTGAGGAAGGCACGTCCGGATCTCGCGGAGCATGTCAGATGACCGCGAAGGGAGGAAAGGCGCCCTCCGAGAAAAGAGTGTCGCCCCAGGCAGACAAAAGCCAATGAGAAGCCATCGGCTGATGTGAACATGGTGTTCGTACTCCCGTCGGAGTTTCGGGCACCCCAACAGGAGGAATTGGCCATCGCGCAGCTGGATCTCGGCCCACGGCCAATCATTTTCGAGAAGCCCAAGGAGAAGAGCTACAAGCACCTGAAGGGGTTATATCTCAAGGGCTTCATCAATGGCAAGCCTGTGAACAGGATGTTGGTCGAAACTGGTGCCGCGGTCAACCTGATGCCATACTCTGTGCTGCGCTGATTGGGTCGTTCTTCTGCCGATCTAATCAAGACCAATGTGATGCTTAATGACTTTAATGGACAGCCATCAGAGGCGATGGGGGTTCTTAATGTGGAACTGACAGTGGGCCGCAAGACTATACCAACGTCGTTCTTCATCGTCAACAGCAAGAGTACATACACAGTGCTACTTGGGAGGGACTGCATTCATGCCAACTGTTGTATCCCTTCCACAATGCATCAGTACCTCGTCCAATGGGATGGCGATGAAGTAGAAGTGGTCCCTGCAGACGATTCCAGCGAGGTCTCTCTCGCAGATATGAACGCCTGGGATGCAGATGGGCAAGAGCCGATCTCAGGGATCGCCCTGGAAGACTGTGATTGGATCGAGGCGACAAAAAACAGACTGAGGCTGGTCTTATCCACTGGCTTCACAGAATAGATGCATCCTGGCATGCCACGGGGTGTAATAAAAATAGAGAGGCCGCTCCCAGCGATCGGCCCCAAAAAATAGAAAAATTCTGGCATGACAGATGTCTTCCGGGTACAGGGAAGCAGCCGATGGAGTCGACGTGGAGGTTCAGTTTCTAGAACCCGGAGACTGGAGAGCCGATATCTTCAATTACTTGAAGGATTCGGCTCGTGGGGCACCCAGAAGGATAAGACTCAAGGCCATGAAGTATGTTCTGATAGGGGATGACATGTTCTACAGGACCTTGGAAGGACTACTACTTAAATGTCTGGGACCTTCAGAGTCAAATCGGCTTTTGCATGAGGTTCATGAAGGAGCCTGCGGTACTCACCAATCGGCTCATAAGATGAAGTGGCTGATTAGGCAATCGGGTTATTACTGGCCCACTATGCTTGAAGATTGTTTCAAATATTATAAAGGGTGTCAGGCATGTCAGAGGTTTGGCAAAATTCAGATAGTGCCAGCATCAGTGATGAATCCTATCATCAAACCCTGGCCATTCAGAGGTTGGGGCATGGACATGATTGGACATATCAACCCGTCGTCTAGCAAGGGTCACCAATGGGTCTTAGCTGCCACAGATTATTTCACAAAGTGGGTAGAGGCAGTGCCCATGAGGTCAGTAGCATCGAGAGATGTGATCAGCTTTGTCAAAGAACACATCATCCACAGATTTGGGATCCCTCAGACCATTACGACCGATGGAGGATCGGTCTTTATATCAGAGGAATTCAGAAAGTTTGCCGATGACATGGGGATTAAGCTGATCAGATCATCTCCATATTATGCCCAAGCTAATGGACAGGATGAAGCATCCAACCAGAGCCTCATCAAGCTCATAAAGAGAAAGATCGATGAATATCCTAGGCGCTGGCATGAGGTGTTATCAGAAGCTTTGTGGGCATATCGTATTTCGTGTCATGGGTCCACCAAGACGTCGCCGTACCATGCAGAATTTCCACTCAGGTAAGGTTGGCCTTTATTAATTAAAACACGAAATAATTAGTCAACATGCGTATTTCATCTTGCTAAATGCAATTTAAATTAAAATCAAATTGCATTCCCAGTTGTGGGGAAAAAGTTTATATTACCTTGGTATAACTTGACTAAACATCCAGTTAGAAGCAGAATAATGGGATTATTGTTAGATTCTATTGCCATATCAGTGGGCAAGAAATCTCTAACACGACGACCCCATATAGATACTTTTAGTTCCACATGCCTATTAAAGCAAATAGCAATTAAAAGAGCATTACGAGCAAAAATGTTGTGTGAGCATGAGAATTTCGGAAATTAAAAATATATCCAAAATGATTGTGAAATATGGAATGCTGTTGTACTGTACTTGTCATCTCTAATGACAATGTCCCTTCGCAATGCAGGCGTTGCTTGGTTAGCAAAATGAACCCATTCTGGTTCATTGATTTGAACAAGGAAGCCAAGTACATCAACATAAAACAAATAGAATTATTCCTAGACAACTGTTCTAGCTGATTCTTATGATTTAGATAGTAAAGGTGATTACCATGAAATTTTTTTCTTGTCTCCAATATATCCTGGAATCTCATCAAAAGGTGTTAAGAAGTAAACATACTCCGGAAATGTTGCTATTTCACATGCTAAATTAATCCGAGTGTGACATGTAATCTCCAACATGTAAGGGCCTGGTAAAGACTTGCAATAATTCTTGGCATTGCAAACTCTGAATCTGCTCATAATATATATATTTTCCCTTCTTCAAGAGTTGAGCTGTGTCTTTCTGCCTCAGATGCTGGGATCTCAGCATAAATAGAATTACCCTGAGCGAAAAATGGAAATTTTAAATAGTTAGAATCCATTAATATATGTGCTATAAAATCACTATGTTTAAAAAGTCAAATGATGGCATAGTACAAAATTAATAATCAGAAGTGTACAGCTGCGCAACCTGGTCATCCACAAGCACTAGATCAACATGCTGCAGAGGTCCATCATTGTTAAGCCCTCCGAACTCCCATTTTCTTGACACTTTCACACAAATTGTTTTCAGCTTATCTTTAGGAGTTAAAGTAGAGAGCTGGCTGAAAGACATAGTGGTCCTGCATTTTAAACAGTTTGTGTTTAGTAAACAATTTATTGAAAAAATACATCTGCAGGGAAAGCACAAAAGGAGTAATCACCTTTTCACATAATATTTTAGTTATTTATAGGAATACATTCAATTACAGTAGTAGCTATATATTAGAAAAAAATTCGGAGTAAACAATATTTCTTGTGGTGTCTGTACAATTTCCATCATCATCCTCTATTAGCATCTTCAGCCCCTTTTTGGAATTGACACGAGACAACAACATAGAGTTGACCATGAGTGAAGACAGGTTTTTTAAGATAAACACCAACAGAGGATAAAGTCTGACCCTGGCTCTTGTTGATAGTCATAGCATAGCATATTTTAACAGGGAATTGCCTCCTTTCCATTGTAAAAGGTAATTTTGTATTCTTAAGAGTTTGGCTAATACGAGGTATCAAAATTGTACGTCCTATATGCGTTCCAGTCATAATTTCGGCCTCAATAACCATATTCCCAAGAGCTGTCACAATGAGTCTTGTACCATTACACAGACCAATAGACTGATTTATATTTCGCAGCAACATAATAGGTACTCCTTTTTTGAGGATCAACTCATGTGTTGGGAAATTGCTGCCATTTAAAGAATTCAAAAATTCAACAGGGTAAAGTATATCCAAGGATTCATGACTACCAGGTGCTTTAGATATTCTATCACAGCTTAAGTACTGTTTTGCTTCACCAGGAATCAAAGATACAACGTGATTGTTGACTAAATCAACAATATCATTAGTTGGTGTCAATATTGCTCGTTCTCGTAAATAAGATGCGTCCATATATTTTTCAATCAAATCATTATAAATGCTATTCACAATACATGCAATTTTATCACCATCAGTCCTAAGTATCAGGTCTTCTGGTATTTTTATCCACGTGGCTTCTAATTCTCCTTGCTTTGAAAAAGCAGGAACCTTCCCCTCTCCAATATCAAGGATCCATTTACTAAACGTTTCTAATTCTTTCGCTGCTTCCTTGTTTAGTCCGGGTGATTTTAATCTCATATTTGTTGTTAGAGTTAGGATTTGAACATTGGACCAGAGAGATGAATTAATTATAGCTGCATTAACTATCTGTTGCCGAGAACCATTTTCAATCACTGGTAATATTTGCCGTGGATCACCTCCTAGGACAACTACCTTACCCCCCAAAAGGAATATTAACTGGTTCTTCAGTTTGAACTGAAAGAATGTCACGGAAAGTTCTGTCTAGAGTCTCAAAAGCAATGCGATGGGTCATTAGAGCTTCATCCCAGATAACCAAAGATGTTTTCTTTATTAATTCAGCAAGCATACTACCCCGTTTAATATCGCAGACAGCTCCCTCTTCTAAATTACATGGTATTTTAAATCTTGAATGAGCAGTTCTACCACCAGGCAAGAGCAAAGAAGCAACACCGGAAGAAGCAACTATAAGAACTATGTGCTGGTGCGCACGAATATAAGAAATCACTGCATTCCATAGATATGTTTTCCCAGTTCCGCCGTAACCAGATACAAAGAAGAAACCGGGTTTATTATTTAAAACTCTCTGTAATGCTGTAAAAAGCTTCAAGCTGCTCGTTATTTAGACTTGCCATTAAAGTTTCAGATTCTAATAGTAGCTCAGATGTATTGTAGGAAAGCTCTTCATCAACAAGGCGATTACCAAAGCTACGATGAGATGATCCAATCTTCTTAGGTAAATTAAAGTCTTATATTCTGCTCCCTTTTTTCAAGAAGAGTTCAGATAAATCGTCAAGCAAAAAATCATTTAAGTCTTTTTCAGGCAAATAAAATGCTGGGTTTCCAATTGTTTCACGGAATTGATATTGTATATCGTCTGAAAGAAGACGCCACACTTTTTCAAAAAAAAAGTGTATTCATCTGTAACCTCACAAAATAAAAGCATAGTAACAAATAGTTGTCGTAACTGAGATGAAGTAGCCCAGCTAGCAGCCTCATCAAAAGCATTGTACCATTCTTGATCATTTCTCAATAAACCACGTGCATTGCAAGCTTGTTTAAAAGTTTCATACATTGTACCTTCATATGTTCTTACATCCTCAAAGCACTAAGCTCCCTTGACAGTCATAAGCAACATTCTAAGATAATACTTCTCACCAACACTCGGGTGGACATAGTATATGCGGCCAATTTTACCACCGAGACATCTAGGTTCCCAAGCACGTCTATCTTCCATCCATCGCCATTTTGAAGGGAATTCTAAATATGTTAGTGTTCTAACTTCTGGATATTGTTTATTCGCCTCAAACCATTGAGTCAACATTGTTCTTCTTAGGAATTCATTTGAAACAACTTCAACCATGTTCGTCTCTTCATTGTACACTATGTTATTTTCACCAGGCAAATGAACGGGGAGCCGTTCGACAGATGGGAAATGCCTATGTATGTCATAACCAAATACTCGCCAGCATGCATCTTGCTCACATATATATCGACAATCAAGATATTCTTGCACCTCATTCCTAGTTTGGGTCGTCTCATCAATTGCAACTTCTTCTCCCTTTTTTATGCGTTCAATATATGATTTACTACAATCTAGGCCCTTAGTAACATATTTGAAAAAATATTTAATAAAAATTCCTTTGTTGCACCACTCAACATTTATATGAGCTTGAAATTTCTTTAATAGGTATGGATTGTAAGGGACAACCCACCTATTATCCAAACGACATTGACCTTTTTGAACAAAGCGGCCGTTGTCAGGCCTTTTATAAACAGCAAAACCATTTTTATCAATAGTCATTTCCGACTGAAAAGATTTAGGAAACCCTTTTGAGCATTTTCCATTCTTCATTCAAGGAGATTTTGGGTTATCAGGCCCACAAGGACCATGAATCATATGTTCAGCAACAAGAGTATATAGCAGAGGATCTTCATTTGGGTCAGGAATTTCAGCACTAACAAAATTATCGATAAAAGCTGCTGTTGGAGTAGAAGTATCCTCAGAAACCCAGAAAATAATATGTGCATGAGGTAATCCACGTTTTTGGAACTCAACAGTGTGGAGGACTGCAAACACAGCACATAAATCTACGTAAATATTCTAGCTTATAGCAAAATGTAACAGGCTGAAATTTCTGCGTGTTTTATATACCTGCAACAACAGTCCCAAAAATATTCCCATTTCTAATGTCTTCCAACATTTCCTCTAGTTTCATGTTATATACCCGAACAATTATATCTGCCCTATCACTTGGTTTTTGCCCTGGTTCAAGAATTCCAAGAAACATTTCTGGCCAATTGGAGTTACATGTGAATGTGACAAAGAAGTCAGGTGGTCCGAATACTCTGCATATTGCTATGCAATAGTGGTAATTTTGAACCATGTATCTATGGCCACCGGTATGTGAAGCTGGAAGCACAGTGAGATCGAAGCGCTCCCTCGGGCTGTACTCAAACTCCTCGGCCTTGTACAGCATCTGCAGAATCCCGCAAGAAAAAAAAAAACCTGCCTGCTCTTAGGGCAGCCTTTGAACTTTAAATGTCTTCCATTCGGCAAAAGGATACTTACCCACTTGTACTCTTGGTAGAGTTCGTGGAAATTGATGTTCCTCTCCGCTTTGTCCTCCAGCTTACAAAGTTTAGAGCTCTCCCTCAAGTACTCCTGATAAAGAGATGTCCAACGGCGCTTGTAATCTTCAGATACTGCTACCTCGGTGAAGCATTGCAGGGGCACTATCTCTGATAATAATAAAAAAAAGAACAACGTAGAAAAAAGGAGAAAATTAGTTACCATCTCTGTTGTCAAGGGAAAGAGGGATATAAGACTTATCAGCCACTTACTGATTGAAGGATCAGCTTCAGACTCTTGTGATTTTACTTCATCATAGATTTTGCCCAGCACAGATGCCGAATGGTAGTCAGGATATCGTTCCATGAAGTGTGGGTACTGCTTGACCATCAGCTCTTCAGGAACAGTGATCTATTTTAAGCCAGATGGGCAAAAGAAGATTAAAAAAATCTTAAGGTTAAAAGTGTGACATAGGAAATATTTAAACATATTCAGACTTAATGTTCATCTGTTTCTTCTATGTGTTCCTGTATTATTTCATCTCCGCCAGACTCATACATCTCTCTCATTCTTCAGTCAAATAATTCTCACATCAAAACAAAACATATGAGCCGAGGATTGGAAATAACCTTGTTCCCTGACTTCGCTGCATCCAAAGCCAAATAGTAAATGTCAACCAAGTCAAGCATCTTCTTCTTTATTTCTTTCCGCTCACTCTTAGGAATGCCGCCTGTCAAGAGCCGATCCATATATGCCAGCCAACAATTTACAGCTGCACCCAGGACATAACTGAAGGGAATACATTAATTTAATTGCATGACTTCTACAGTGATGCTAACTAATGATTACCACTTCATTCTCATTAGCATGTGGTCCAAGGAGGTAAGGATCCACATGTCAGCAGGACATTGAGTTAAATTTCCCAAATGTCCTCAAATTTTTAGTGAAGGGAATTACCACAAAAAAAAGTAAGAAAAAACATGGTACACTCAAATATAAACCCAACATAAGCTTAGAGCACTTCACAGCAATTTGTGCATGATTTCCTCACCAAGATGAGAATAAAATTCGCACCCAATGTGTTAATCCTACCAAACCTCGCGGTCATCAACATTTTTTGACTAATACAGATATTATTCCTGTCCAGTGGATGGCTGGGGTTAAAAAAATCCCCTCGCCTGCCGCCACGCCAAAGCACAAAAGGAAGGTCCTGGCCCGCATTCACACGGGTAATGGTGCCCTGTGTAAGGATGGGGCAGGGGTTCAGGGGTTTTCTTGGCCTGCGTGAGAGGTCTTCTCTTATTCAATGATCGGTGGTTTCTTCCCCCAGCAGGCCAAGTTTTTTTTTTAAATCATGACTTCTTATTTCTTGCATATTATGATGCATGGTACTATTTTTAAGGTCAATACATTCTCCAGCCTTCTTAGCAGCAAATAAGCACATCAATGGAACTATAGGGATAAAGAGAAATCCAGCCTCGCTAGTTAGTACCTGGGTGTAAATCTAGCTCTCAAATATTCGCGGAATAACATGCATTCCAACTTGGATCCAAGATAATCCTGAGGCTTCTTCTGATCAGTCTTTCTCGGTGATATTCTTCGAACCCATGGTTTACGTGGTTTGAAGCACTCCAATAACTGAAAAGGTCAATTTGCAATTGAAGTGACAGTTCTTCTCAGAGGAAACAAAAAGGAAGAGCAGAATATTTTGTGCTGTTCTTCTACATCGGTGCTAAATGAGCACTATCAAATAATCCAAGAAAATACTCTACAGTTTTAGTCCAATTAAAACAATGGCAAACCCAACCAAAAAGTAGAAGAAAATGAAACATGAGTACTCCCCAACAAGGCTAACCCCAATCACTATTTGTAGTGTGTTAAAGTGACACAACATAAGATGCATATTTGGTTACAAAGTTAAATCATTATAGAAAATTCCTTTCTTAAAATAATCATTATACAAACGGTTAGAAAAGAATTAAAGGTTATACAAGCTAACTCCAAAATGATGTGATTCTTTCCAAAAGGAAACACCGATGTAGTGCCAAGCACACAAATATAACATGTTCCTTCAAACCTGAGTTTCAAAAAATGAAATTTCCCCATAACCTTAAGTTTAAGAAAAACTTGTTGAAGAAAACCACGCTCCTAAGAGTTGAATCTGTGGGCTGTGGCTATTGGTTTTGCCACGTCAGTGACCAAATTAGTTTCGGCAATATCGAGCCCCTCAATTTTTCCATATTGAGTTCATCCAGATAGCATTACAAAAATTCAAAACAACAATGAGTTTTTATGAACCAGCACTATTGTAACAAAACTAGAGAAAAATAATAAATAAAATAATTTCAGCAGAGAAAAAAATATAAATCCATCACAAACAAAATATCAGGATCGCAAGGCTCCTAACAATAAACCGGAGAAAACTCTCTTTGCGTTGGTGGGCCCCTTGTGTCTAAGAGATGTTTTCCTGAATCTTATATAAATACAATATCAGAATAAAGGGCGCAACAACCCTCTAAAACTCGGTAGCATTTAAAGTTGACTTTATATTTATATACCCGTGCAACATTTAGACAAAAATCTAGTGAACATCATTGTGATTTGGAAATCCATCATGAAATTGTGAATTGTTTGGTGAAAGGAAAATTAAGGAAAGTGACGTTGGCTTTGATTGTTACACTGAAGCATAGTGTCCAAGTCAAGGTTTCATTAGATTTTGCAAGGTCCTATGTGAGAGACTAATCACAACCATCAGTTATATGATTTTCTTTAATTGGTATCATATTAGGCTACTCATCAGGCATGCGGTTTCCAAAAGCACAGTAAAAAAATCAAGCCTAAAGTAAACTCTGCTGCAAAATAAACAATCAGTGGTAAATAGTACTGTGACTTCAATAACGAATAAGGAGAATCTTTCATGACCAAGGATCAGAATAAAATATAATATAGTAGAAAGCAATGTGCTCTGTGGTTTCTAATGACAAGCAAGGTAACTATGCATGAACAATTCAAATGTTAGAGAAAAAATAACCAACCAGTGGGTTTCTTGAGACCCAGTACATGTCGCCATCAAAATCGCTATTTGCCATTTCATCAGCCAAAGATCGTGGTCCACAAGTGGGGAAAAATATGGCATATTTGGAATTTCCCACGATATTCTCTAAACCATCAATATATGTTGCAGTCAATTCGTGTATATCGCCAAAAAGTAATCCAGGATGTTTATAGACAAGAACCTTTCCAGAAAGCTGGCCGTTGTCACTGTTTAATGAGACAATGATTAATAAAAAGAGGTCACAATTAGCCTTCAAGACTGAGTCAAAATGTTGGAAGGAAACTCAACTAAAGTTCATAAAAGTTACCCACATATTCTATGAAACACTTGGGATCAAGAAGCTCCAAATATTTATGAAAGACTAACAACAAAGCTGTTTAGTCCCAAGCAAGTTTGGGTAGGCTGTAAACCCATAATGAGACAAAAATAAAGGATAAAATGTAAAGAAGGTATTAGATATAGGCATATAGCAATAGTAGACGCCTAGAAGAACCATATGTTTTTATGTTACCATCATCCTATCACAACATAAGTCACACGAAATCATATTTTTTTTCTCTCGAACACACAGGAGAGCTGCGTATCTTTGTATTAAGAGAAGAAAGGGGTTGATCCAATTACAAAGAGCAGCACCTCACCTTGGACCAGAGTGAGGGCTGCAGAAAACCTAGTAGCACTATGCCACTATTACAAAAACATGGATTCTCTGGAAGCACAGAAATGCTTGCGTATTTGATGATTCTGCTCCCAACCTACAGTCTGCACTACAAGCCTTTAACGATGAATTACATCTATGGCAGGCTGCAGGTGCGAAGGGCCTTGCTGAACTCGGTGTTGGCCGAGGGCTTCAGTAATGTGCAGCCCTTTATGTTTGTTGGTCAGGCCCTTCGGTTTCTCTTTTTGTAATAGTTCGTGATGTTAACTTAGTTTTACCAATCCCATTCTGGTCCAAGGTGGTTTTGGTTTCCTGTAATTGGACTATTTCTTCTTCTTAATACAAAGATACGCAGCTCTCCTGCGTGTTCGAGAAAAAAAAACTATTACAAAAACAGGATGAAACCACACACGAAATCATATTTTGTTAACCAAGTTAGTTGCAGATGTTAGCCTGGTATAGCAAATCATCATGAGCCCATATTAAATAACTTCAGATCAATCTAATAAAAACATATTATATTTACAAAGCATCTGCTTCTCTTGTCAGATGTCATCCTCTCTTTTTTTTTTCTGGGAAAAGTCCAAATTACTTCCCTCAAGTATTGAAAAAACTCCGTATAACCTCCTAACAATTTTTTCAGTTTAAGTTACTCACATAGCTGTCCTTTTTATTTCTCCACGCACAAGTAGAGTTAGGACATCTAATAATATATTAACCCTTGGGGATATAATTGTATGAAACATTTTGACGAAAAATACATAATATATTTTTTAGCATAAGTTATCGTGTCCACTATCACCATACAAAATTTTAGCTTTAAACTCAACTTGTGCATGGAGAAACAAAAATGGCAAATATTATTAAGCGGTAAATTGGACCAATTGATATAGTTGTGGGAGTAAATTGAACCCACAAAATAGTTTATGGGGTTACTGGATCTTGGCCATTTCCTTTTTTTTCTCTTGAACAGATGCTATCCTCTTTCAAGTTTCAAGGCAGAGGAATATCACACCGCTAAAAATCAGGAATGTAAGAAAAATATCTAAAGCAAAATAGTGCATTGCTTATTGTTTGTGCATGTGTTGCATGGACCTACTAGGGAACTTGCTAATACAGAGAGCGTGTATGCACAGTACATACAACTCACCCTGATTCCCTATTCCTTAAGCCTTAAAATCTCCAAACTAGAAAATATATTCCAAAGTTAGTATCATAGTTCAATTTTGGGTCAAAAAAGTTAAGGATTTTTCACATTGTCATGTTCCTACTAAAACAAATTGTGAAACGTGCAAGCAGCTCCAAATAAAGTAAGAAAGGATTGTCACATAAAGATTTTATCTCTAGAATTCGAATGCCTAAACAAAATCAAGGGGGCATTAGAAAGATATGAATGGAGGACCACTCAATTCAAAGCATGTGGTGGATATTGCTGGCATACAGTATAACGCAAACTTGGTCCCGTTTCAAAGTCCCCGTCGGGTCTGTTGTGCCCATCAGATAATAGCATTCATCTATAGGGATCCTTCCTTGTTTGAGTCCTTTTCTTTCCTCCTTGGTCATTAGAGCTAGCTGGTATTGCAAATGCGCTTCATCTTCTGATTGAATTCCAGAAAGAATCATTCGTGCTGACATTGAATCATCCAGGTCCGCATGGTTAAATGCAACTGTAAAAAGGGACCATGTAAGTAGAAAGCAATAACCAAGGCCCAAGTATTACTAGTTAAATTATTCAGTGGCAGAATAGTTGGAACGTGACCATTTGACCAGACACTCAAACAGTATAACTTCTATCTTTGTAGTATAAGCACGTGGTTATGAATCTACCTTCCAGCGAATCTCTAGGTTTATGACGAGCTTTATTGACATCTTCCAGTGCCTTCCTTAGAAGCTCCACAAAATACTCTGTTGGAACCCGGCAATAGTTAAGTAGTGAAATTAAGAACCTTGATGTCAAGGCCCTTCTAGGCCGATTGCTGAAACGATGCAACAAAACAAACTGACGGTGAAATGTTAACCAAAAGGAAAGGACTCCAACAGCTATAGAAAACAATAAAGGTGAGTTTGCAGGGCATTTTGAATTTATTTCAAATTTGGACTCGATATAAGTATATCATAATACCAAACAATACCAAATGTACAAACAAATAACAATAAAGGAAAAAAAACTATAAAGGTGAGTTTGCAAGAGGGCATTTTGCATTTTAGTTCAATTTTGGACTCAGATATAAGTATATCATAATACAAAACAAGTAACAAGATAAGGAAAATGAATCGCAAGAAAATGGATGTATAAGTTACGCGGGTTACCTTGTAGTAATTATTTTCAAATAGTTAAATGACTTATCGCCAAATGAATTTTCATCACCGTATATTGTTAGAGGAGTCAAGGGCTTATTGGGCCTTAGCCCATTAGGGTTTATTAGTCGCTTGCTTAGGGGTAAGTAAACCTCTCTATATAAGGAGAGGAGATATATCAATCTAATCAAGCAAGAGATTAGAAGGAAATACCTTCTCTCTTGCCGGCCGTGGGCGAAGCCCCACGGCCGGCGTTCCCAGCGCCCCCAACCCTAGCAGCCGCTCTCTCGCCCTCGCAGCCCTCCCATCTCGTGAACAGTACCCGCGGGTACTGTAGCGCCGCCGCTTCCCTCAACACTCCTCTCGATCCCATCAACGTTCATAACAATCTGGTATCAGCTATGCCAGGCGACGACAAGTCTGAGCCACCGCCGCCGCCGCCAACCATGGAGGGTCTGGCCGCCCAGATGACCAAGCTGCTGAGCAGCATGAGCGACATGGAGACGCGCATGGAGGCACGCATCACCTCTATGGAGTCGCGCCTTCAACCGCCGCCGACGTCGAACCCTGCGACGTCCATGCCCTATGGGATGCCAGGGTACGGATCTACAACCCTGGCGAGTTCTTCATCGACGGCCGCCGCCACACTGTCCACGGCACCCCCAACGTCTTCGCCGACCCTGCCGATCACCAAGGATCTGTGCGCCGACATAAGGGTTACAATAGTCTAGATACAAGCCGCTCTCCAGGAGATGATACAACTTGAGCAAAAGAGAGATGCGGTCGTGCACCTACAAGCGGCAACGCGCAAGTTCTTGGCGCAACGGCTCGTCCGCGTGATGCGCAAGGAGCAACAGGACCAAGCGGCTTCATTCATCCAGGCGGCAGTGCGGCTGCAGGCTGCAGCACGCCGTCTCCTGGCGCGGAGACGGCTACAGGAGCTGCGCCGGAAGATGTACGAGGCAGCCTTGATGGCGGTCGACCTTGGCAAAGGGGAGCGCATCCTCGCCCCGTCAGACGGCCACCAGCAATCACGCCGATGTTCCGCTGTCTTCAAGCGTGCGCTGGGTAGCGAACTCCAATTCTACATCAGTGATAGGGGATGCGCTTTCCTCCTTGTCATCGGCGGAGGCACATCGCCTAGCGCCATCACGTTCTGTCACCGGCCGCCACGAGGACGTCTCCGCGGGTCGCTATTGCGACTAATTTCCGGTGGTGATACCTGTCCTCCCATCTCGTTCCGATTGTCTCCATGGGATCCAGGCGGCTACTTACGTGCAGGTCCAACACAAGGAGGGTGTCCGCCGTATCTTCAAGAGTCAAAAATAAAGAATTGCAGTTTATTTAAAATAAGCCGAGATGTAAAAGGCTTGTTCTTAGGTTTTCGGTTTGCATCTAGTGGAGTCATCGTTAGCGTCATTGTTAGGTTACAGCTCGAGGACGAGCTGCATGTCTAAGTGGGGTGTAGTGTTAGAGGAGTCAAGGGCTTATTGGGCCTTAGCCCATTAGGGTTTATTAGTCGCTTGCTTACGGGTCAAGTAAACCTCTCTATATAAGGAGAGGAGATATATCAATCTAATCAAGCAAGAGATTAGAAGGAAATACCTTCTCTCTTGCCGGCCGTGGGAGAAGCCCCGCGGCCGGCGTTCCCAGCGCCCCCAACCCTAGCCGCCGCTCTCTCGCCCTCGCAGCCCTCCCATCTCGCGAACAGTACCCGCGGGTACTGTAGCACCGCGGGTACTGTAGCGCCGCCGCCACTTCCCTCAGCACTCTCTCCTCTCGATCCCATCAGGGTTCATAACATATATTTTTATCATTGATGGTCTTATATGAATTGTCTAAGGGGGAGGCTGTATAGGTGAGCAAAGGAAAATTGAGAAAATTGGCAGTAACACAGAAGTATGCTAGAAAACTGAAAATTATTTTAGTTGGGATATTTAATTTCCAAATATGGTCAATAACAAGTTGCCATGATATATTATAGAGACAGAAGCATTGCATTCTTCAAGTTACTAACAGATATGAAAAATAGGCTTTACGTACAAGCAAGATTTAAGATAAAAGGTAATGTCCAGAGCAACTAATCATGATGAATTCACTTAACAACAACAAGCCTACTAAATTAGAGTTCAGAGCAACTAATCAAGATGAATTCACTAAACAACAAGAAGCCTACTAAATTAGAGTTCAAGTCATGCAAAGTGACAAACACATACCCTTTTATCAACTAGAAGGGTTCCCTTCACAGCATATCATTATGGAACATATGGAACTGCATTAGAAGAGGCTAGAATACAAAAAGAAGTACGGGTTGATTAGATAAGCCAAAGAGCATTTGAGAAATAATAGAGCAGACTATAGTATCATATAGTCCAGGGAATACATGTTCAGAGGTGAGATATTGGTATCCCTTTGAATCCACAGCGTCTTGTGCAAGGCATAAAAGATAAAACATTAAGCAAAGAGTATTTAAGGAATTATAATGGTTAACTGAAAAGACTAGTGTCAGCTACAGGTCACATGCCTTAAGGAAGTTTCCCTTGAAGATGCTGGTGGGGCATTCTCTAGCTAAATCTACTGATATTAAGCCAGTCCCGTCAGTATGAATCAAACTTTCCCCATCTTGAACAGCGATTTCTCCAGATTCATACTGAAACATTCAACCAAATATAAATGGCATCCAGTATCTGGCAAAAACATGAGAAGAATATTTACCCTGCAAGGTTCGTCGTCGATTATTTGAACATGAACTTCTGATAAGTTCACGTCCAATTTGATAGTTTTGGATAATACCAAACCAAACATGCAATATGCCCTCTAGAACGATAAGTAAAATTTTACTCAAAAGAATGGGACAGTTCGGTGGTAGTTGCAGCCTTAAACTAGAACAAAAGGAGGCACATGATAGTAACAAGGTCACAACTCACGAGAAGGTACCGCATTGTAATGGATGTGAAACAAGCAAAATAAGACTAAGCTACATGATGAAGGTGCCAGCTGATTGGGTTTGTGTCTTACTGGTCAGGATTCCAAGAAAGCTGCTGGAAGGGATCAAGGTGATGATGGATCTCTTGTAAGCTGATGGTCCAACAACCAGACCCCAGGGTGAGGGCGCTGCTAGCACAGGGCAACGATCAGACTGACACGGACAAGCTTGAGAGAGTGACTAGGAGGTGGAGGTGGCCGTCATGATGGAGGCTGGATCCCACATGGCAAACATTGAGGGAAATCTGCTTTTGTAATCCTTTTGTTGTGGATGCTTGAGACTTTTGAACTCAGTTCTGCTTTATGCTCAGGAACCTGGGTATTCCTACTTAGGTGGTCTAGCTTGTATCAGGTTAGATCTACCTTAGGCTCTCCCCTTTTTCTCTTTCTGGGTGTATGCCAAACTCTCAGAATTTCCATTCTAAGTAATGGAAATGGGGGTTGCCTTGTGTCGAAAAAAATGATGAGGGTGCCAGGTGTCAAGGTCCTACGACATTCTCTACCCTCCTAACAGGGGGAAAAAGATTTGGTTTGGTTTGCACATGAGACTACACATTAGAGAAATATGGAAACAGAAAAGGTCATCAATGTGCACAAATTTTATAAGAATCACCAAGTCTAATCAAACTTTGTGTTCTCATAACATATCACCTCTCAGATTGAACCCACATGTCATTGTGATAGGGGTGTCAAATTCTGAAAGGCTCACGAATTGAGACCCAAATTCTGAAATCTCTCCCTATGGATATAGCAAAAGTAGCAGATTTAATATCATGCTTCAACTTTATGTAAAAAAATCAAGTACCAACAAGGCATCGGCTATAAATTGGAATAGATGCCTAAAGGTATTCATTGATTACTTAAATACCATGCAATAAAAGTACATAAGATGGTTGACCTTGATACATATTTCGCCACAGTAGGAGCATTGTGTATGTGCATAAAGAGTCTGCGGGGCTGCTCAATTGTGTGGCCAGAGAGATGGTATGGGTGATCCCTTTCCCACCCAGACTCCATCCGAACAAAATAGCACCTAACAGAAGAGCTGCACTTTTTGTTCTTCTCTTTCTTCTTTTCCTCTTTTAGCTTCTCCTCCTTCCCTCCATCTTTGTGAACTGGTAAAATGGCAGATCAGCTCAGTCAAGACAAACCATAAGTCAACATGTGGGTACGTAACATGAGACGCCCCTTTTAGAAGATGGGAAAATGCTTAGCGCTCACGTACACAAAGCAGTCAATGCTAGCAAACTAGTGCATTGTCATCTTGTTATCTAACAGCCAAGAGTTTATCCAAAACTAAGGACCATCACCGAGAAATACTTATTCCTTGAAAACAGTACAATATCTTTTTAAAATAAAACTTGTAATTCTATTTCCTTACTATCCTGCACACGAAAATGGATAGGCTACACAGGCTAAGCCACACTTTAATCTTGTTTCAGTTAAGGTCAGGTGAGAAACACATCAAAACACCTAGGTCAGGTGAGAATTCCAAAGAAGATGAGGATAATGTATACTCCCTCTGATCCCAAATTTAAGTCCATTAGGACAACGACACAGTCTTCAATATTGTACTTTGACCAACAAATGTCTATAAGAATATATTATTTTAAATAGAAACAGATACGGCGTACATGTTATGAAAGTATGTTCCATAATGAATCTACTAATATTATCCTCATGTTATAAATCTATACATTTTAGCAACTAATAGTCAAAGCTAAGAAAGTTTGACTGAGGACAAAGCCAAATGGACTTATAATCAGGATCAGAGGGAGTATATCAGAAGGCTGCAATTTAGGTGACATGATCGAAGTCATAGAAAAAGAACCTCGCCATGAGAAGAATGGATGTTACATGATATGATTTTGTTTACCATTAGTAGCTTAGTGCATATAGCTATATTGAATCCTCTGTGTTCCTAGGTCTTTATTAGCAGATCAAAATATAACTCCTGGCAAGGCTCCAGTATAGACTAAACGGAAGAGCTATAACAGACTCAAGGTTGACTAGTTTCTACATGCTGACAGGATTTATAATCCCTAGTTCCCCACCAGCATAAACCATCTAACATGATATCTAGATATTCCCAACAAATGTAATCAGTGAACAGTGGTCTAGACAAGTTTTAAATGCAATAGTTCTAGCTAATTTTTCCCTCAAGCAGTGTGTTTCTGGAATAGCTCATTTAGCAAAGCTGTGAATTGACTTCACTGTGCACGCAATTGTGGAGATTAAAACTATCAGTAGCAATTGATCTTTGCCTTGTAAATTGATCTATAGTTCTATACCAGTATTGCAGTACAAGAAAAACAAAACTAACTGAAATAGTGATATCGACGCAAGCCCAAAAGGATACCATCATTAGCGAGCTGGCTGTAAAATGTGCAGTAGATACCGAACTTGTCGATTTTATTTACAAGATCAGGTATATCTGCAAACTTCACAAGAAGAACATTGTCGTCACCAACAATTTTCTGCAGATGAGTCCTTGTATTCTCCACATATGGACCCTGAATCCAATAAAATAATGTAAATTATAAGCAGATTTGGATACATCTCCTCAATGCATTGTAGAAAACATGAAAGAAAACCTAAAGAAGAAAAATGATATTGCCAGTTGTATCTGATTGCAATAACCAAGGATTAAGCCTTTTCCAAACAGTACGCAGAGAAAGTGCACTTGACATTATGACATTTTTCAACAGAAATGTTAGATCAGGAGTATACCACAATATTCAGACATCAGACAAGATAGGATACACAAATGTAACCCCTCCAATGTTCCTTACAGTGCACTATTGGGATGAGCAAAGAGATGTTATGACAGTAGAAATTTATCTCACTAACTCAAATCACACATACGTCAATATTGTGTACAGCTCCATAGGGAGATATGGATGCAGTTTCAAGCCAGGTTTCCCTTTTGTGAAAGGTGTATGGTGTATTGTTCAAGAAAAAAAATTAGAAAAATAACCTGCAGAAAATCATTATCAAATTCATGAGCTGCATGACAAGCCAAAAAGAAAAGGCATACATGACAAGCACATGAATAGACCATGATAAACTACTACTCTTTTTTGGTGTCAACGATGCTACAATGAAATTTTCTGTGTGCCTGCAAAGTTAGATGTATGAAGTCGATGATATTTAGGCATTTTTTTTAGAAGTACAACATGTATTGGATAGAGAAACAGGATTGCTAACAGGGCTGCAGGTCAGGTATGCATTAAAAAGGGCACGCGCAGTGCTGAAAGCTATGATACAAGATGCGGCCAGGGGAAGGGAAATTTTTGCAGTCTTAACCTTGCTTAGGGAAGGCATGCATAGAAGCCAAAAGAAATCTACAAACTGAGGATAGGAGGGAAAAACTGAAATACATTCAGGATAAAGGACTTCCACAGGGAAGCATTAGTAGAAAAGAATAAGAAACTCACAAACCTTAAAAGATATAAGCTATGGTATCATCCCGTTTCTCGACATTACAGTGGTACAGTCTTGTCTTGTTCGGGTCCCAATCAAGATTCTGCAGTACCAGTTGAAAAAGTTTCTTGAGTTATCTGCTAGTATGTTAAGGGAATAACAAACTAACAGCAAGTATAAGAAATATACTGAATTTATCCAAATGATGACTAGACTAGCTTTCTTTGCTAGGCATCAATGCTAACACTGCATGAGTCTTTAAAGAATTCTTGGAGACTTACAAACTGCCATACTACCTTCGAGTTTGGCGCTACTAATATTGCAAAAACGTTATTGATTCTACTCAAAATAAATAAACAATTACTGAATTCTTTTGTTAGCCATGAATGCCAAAAAACGTGATGTAAACTTTCTAGAAGATACTAAGGTAGCATTTTTTTTAATTAATAGGCAGAAATTTTTTTTCTCAAACCCGCAGGATTAATAGGCAGAAATAGTGTGGCATGATCGTACAAACTGCCATATTAATGTTTTCTTGTATACTGGAATTTAATTTAATTTAATTAATTAATTACAAAAAAATAAAAGAACTTTTGTTTTCATTTAAAAATATTGGATAACTATGCAAAAAATGTGCATGCAACAGTTTCTTGTTGAAAACAGGTCCAGCATGGCTGCATATGTCAATCCATTTACAGATAATTAAGATCGCGGCACTTGAGCATCTCTAAGAAATTGAAAAAATGGATATGTATGTGTACAGTTGCAGCAATCAACTAGCATGATTGAAAATATCAACTAGCATGATCGAAAATAATGATTAATGCAACAATAAGTTCAAGTGTGATGTGACCTTTCTTCTATCTGAAGCTAGTACATAGTTCTTTCCAAATTTGTTCCAGATTTCTGATTCGAAGCAATCCATGGGCAGTGACTTCAAATATCTTATATAATTTACATCCTCTAGTACTTCTTCTATCTTCTTGCTATAAGAGTAAGGAGGCAACATTGATTAGAGACAAACACAGATAGTAAAATAATAGAGTAAAAGGTGACACCGTTAAGAAACGGATACTCTGTAAAAAAAAGTAAGTTATGGTAGCAATTATGCTCAATTGGTCTTTTGGGGGTCCATTACTCCATTAGATAACGGATTAGTCATAGGACCCTTTTTTCCTGAAGTTAAAACCAGTAAGCTATTTGTTCTAATATGCAGGTGAGGAAAAACATAAATCCAATAAGACTTACTCTGCTAGGTACACGCGTATGAGGAAAAATCGATCAAACTCTAACTCCCCCAGTGCAAACATTTGAGGGCTTGCTATTGCCCTCAAAGAATTCCAAGAGGCAACAGAAGGTGGTGTCCTGATCCCTATCCTTCCTGATAGGCCATCCATTTGCTGAATACGCGTTGTAATATCCCAAACAGGGCTTGGGGTGAGAACCCGGGAAGGACTATCAGGCATCTGATACTCAATACACCCAGCCCCCATTCCTCCAGGATTTGCTATTGGAGAAGCCACTGCTGAAAAAGGGTACTGATTCTGCAAGCAAGGAGAGTTCGAACCCGGTGGGCTCTCAACCTCCATTTCGACTATTTCTGGAACAGTACAAGCATTTGTCCTGGCGGGGCTCTGGCGGACAGAGCTCATAGGCACGATCCTTGCCTGGTTCGAAAGACCAAAGGCCATCACACCATCAGGGCTCTGAACCTCCATTTGGATGTCATCTTGGTAGAATGGTCCTGATATGGAATCCTCCGTTTGATAAATGGCTTCATGGTTAGGAAGAAGATAAGCAATATGATGCAAAATGTGCCGTTAAGCAACAAGAGCAAACGCGACCAAAATTATGTCTCAAAATCAGATACTATCATATGAATGTAACATAGTTTGAAAAATATGAGTAAAATAGTTTGATTAAGACTTTTTTTATTACTGAACTTCCATACTCAACAGAACTCAAGATAATCAATCGTGAAATGAGAAGGATTGAGCCTGACCAAAAAATAAACTATCAACCTCCAGTTGAATTAATTTAACTAATTATCTTTTATTCTAACAAAAATAATTAACCTTTAACCAAATAAGCTATGCCAATGAAAAGATTGGTAGTTTTGGGGGTAGTTATGAAATTCTCTCCTTCACGTCAGATTTGAATAACAAAAAAAAAGATTTTTTTTCAAGAAAGTGAACTTAAGGTAATTTGTTACTTATAGCATTATATTTCCTTTACCTAAAAGAAAGAACTAAACCTATAAAAAAGAAAAGTACGATTTTTTCCGAATCCATTCTATCCAACGAACTCAGATACTGAAAGGTTAGGTATATGAAGAAATGCAATTTCTACAAGTGATCGAACATCAGAATAATGTAGGCTATCAGATATTCCGAAAGGGAACTCGAAGATTATGGGAACATAGAAAAAAATTGAGACTTTCCCAAACTAGTGGAGACATGTCGAAAACATTGTGAAGTTATCTGGGGAAAATGCAGAGAAAACTAGCAACGGGATTTGTCTAAAATTAGAAGTGTATGTCCAGAGAAATTCGAAAATAGAAGGAAAACGAAACCGTCCAACAAACGCAGTGGGGAAAACAAAACACCGGCAGTGTCGAGGGAGGGAGAATGGAATTAGAAAAGCACCCTGCGGGGAGGCGCGGAAGGGGCCGGAGCTGCACGCGGCGCTCTCGGCGGTGGGGACCCCCTCGGCGTTGCGCTGCATGGCCTCCTGCTTGGCGAGCCACTTGATGAAGGCGGACAGGTTCCGCACCCGGGCGCCGGTCTCCGCGACCTTCCGGAGCACCCTGGCCGCCGCGGCGTCGCCGAGCTCCGCGAGCTGGCCGCGCGCCCACTGGTCGGCGGACTGGTCCAGCTGCGCCTCGAAGCGCGTGAGCTCCGCCGACACCGACGCGGCCGCCGGGAGCGGCGGGGGACCCGGCGAGGGCTGCATTCCGAGCCGGGGCGGGCCGGGAGGGTTTAGGGTTTAGGGTAGGGCGGCCGGCTTTCGCGGCGGGGGCTGGCCGTGTCGCGGCAGAGCGGGAGACGGAGGAGGAGCGAGGTGGCTCGCGAGGGAAGCCTCCTGTTGTCGGGGAGCGGCTGCGGGCGCGGCGCGGCGTGGCTTCTTTGGTCAAGCGCGGCGGGCGCGGCGCGGCGTGGCTTCTTTGGTCAAGCGCGACGGGCGCGGCGCGACCGCGCGAGGAGGCGTACAAGTACAAGTGCGCGCGACACGGCAGAGGCGCAGAGCAGAGCCGAGCTGCAGGGAGGCCGCGTGGCGGGAGGTAGGCCATCTCCGACCATTCCTCCTCTCCAACTCCCTTCTTCGCCCGCGAGCTCAACTGCCGTCGAGGGGAGGGGGTGAACAGCGCCACCGCACATCGAGGGGGAGAAGAGGCCGCACCGGCAGGCTAGCTCCAACGGTGCCCCCCATCCCTCCCCCCACCCCATATCCGGGGAGCCATAGGGGGAAATCCGATCCAACGGTTCCTCTATAGCTCCTTATATATGGGGGGAGTTGAAACTCACCTCACATATAGAGTGAGTTCCAACTCCCCCTAATATTTTTAATCACACCGTTTTTTCGCGATATTAATCTCGTTTGAGCTTCATAACATGATGATAATACGTATTATGATAGTACAAATACTGTATGATTTTTTTAAATTCAAAAATATTAAATAAATAGTTAGTTAATGAGTGATAGTATATAGGGGGAATAGATATTGGGGAATGGTTGGAGAGAAGGAGTTATAGGGGGAGAAATCTTTTGGAGGGAGGTAGTAAAATATAGTAAATAATACGTTTGGGGGGAGTTGGATGGGGGGAATGGTTGGAGAAAAACTGAGGGGAAGCCGCATACGGAGAACGGTTGGAGAAGGGAGGGGGAGCAAGTTCACCCTGAATCGAGGGGGGAGCTATACGGGGATCCCCTTGGAGATGGCCATTCGAAGCTTGCCCCTGGGTAGGCCAGGGAGGGAGGGAGACCTAGTAGTGTACACTGGGACTTGCTATTTTTTTTACTCGTCTCAGAATAATTGCACATCTTAAATTTGAAAATTGTCCCATAAAAAATTACTACTTTGATCTCACTACTATAAAAGATAAGTGTATCCGGAGTTTTTCAAAAAAGACAAGATAGTATCCAGATTTCTCACAAAAAATAAGAAGTATTTTTATAATTTTACACTATATATTGGTTTGCAGTACTATATTACTCCCTGATACTGGATTACTCTACCCAGTAAAAAAAGCCAATCTTTTCGGAAAAGGTAAAAATGCCAACAATTATTGCTCAATTTTCAAATGGAATCTTTTCACATTTAAAATATTAAACATAGACTAATCATAAAACTAATTACAGAACTCGTCTGTAGACTACGAGATGAATTTATAAAAGCTAATTAATCCGTTATTAGTACATGTTACTGTAGCAATTTATTGTCTAATCGCGGACAGACTCAAAAGATTCAACTCGCAATTTACCGGCAATATGTGAAAATTGATTTTTTTCGCCTATATTTAACTAGGTGTATGCCAATGCGTTGCTATGGAAAAAACTTTATTTTCTTATAAATGTACACATCAACGATCGAGATAACTATATCTGCTCAAACATAATTTTACATGCAATAAATAAATTATTGATCAAAGATGAAATAGAAGTGCTCTAACATAATCACATATCGATGATCAAAGATGAAATGGAGACAAAGTGTACGAGCAAACAAGATGGCTACTCATACCAATAGGATCCTCTACATGATTTACACGCTGTAGAAAACAAATAAGAAAATATTTTAAAACTTACCGTTCCAATTAGACAAGTGAAAGTCATCATCAACCAAATAACTATCTGCCCGCTCAATGTTGTTGGCCCCGACACGGCACGATTATTTTTTTAATTTTCAAATAATATATATATATATATATTAGTGGTATCTATATCTACCACAAACACAAGTGAAAGTCGGCTGGAGTGTCAGTTTAGATGTAGAATTTGAGCGTAGTGTTAGTATGCCAGCAGCCCCAACTTCAACCCACCACGCCACGAGACACGGGGAGTGAAACACCACGTCCGTACTTAAGTATGGGTTAGGAGTGTCTTTGGCGTAACGCCCAGACAGGTGTGCCCTCAGCCAAAAGGCCTCAGACACAATTTGTGTTCAAAAACTTGATGGTTCACGGGATTCTGCAATTCATACTAGGTATCGCATTTTATTATGTTCTTCATCGATGCGAGAGCCGATATATCTATCGCCGGAAATCGTGTGCTATTAAGATATCAACATTGCGAGAGGCATAATCGGCAAGCTGGACATGACCCAAAGTAAAACATTATCAGTGTTCCCCTTGATGTCTTCGACGCCCGCCGTGCGTTCTTTGGCGGTACAACGGCGAGCATCCGATGCGCGACGGGACGGGTCAGGGCATGCGGCAGTGGCCAATGGCCAGTGGTTGACCACGCATGGCGGTGGAGAACTGTGCTTTTGATTTGACTGGAGGTGACACCAGGAGGGCAGGACGCGGTGACGTGTTGGTCAGTGGGAACGAACGGGTGTGTGTGGGGGGCGGGCGTGAAGGTGGGCCCTCTCTCTTCCTATAGCTGATCGGCTATTTCCGTAGGGGTCGGTCGGTCTGCTCGTTCTTTCCTGGAATCAGCCGCTCATTTTTCGTGGGGTCGACTCGTTCCTGTAGAGGGAAGCTCAGCCTGAGGCCCGAAAGACTATTCTGGTTTATTATTCTTTTTCTTTAAGTTGAAAATTAGCTGATAAATTGTAGCAAATCCCTGAGATCCCCAATTAGTGTAGATGTTTCTGTACGCTCTCTTATACATAGCTACCTGGGAAAAATATTCATTTCTAAAACCAGGATCCAATATAAATCATCAAATTCACGGTACTTATGCAGTATTCACTGGGTCTTAGAGAACTTACACAAAACCCCTGGAGTCTGGATGTCTGAGACCATAGATCTGATCTAGCTACCATACCCTTGTGGCTTAGCGTGTTGGCACAATAGTGTCTAGTAGCAAGCTCATATGGTGCTCCTATATGATGTCTGATACCCCAGACATAATCTAGCGATGATGTCCTTACGGCTTAGCGCGTTCGCCCCCTGTGAACAATCATAAATCTTATGAGGCCGTTGTACTTAGCTTGTAACATGAAAACACAACTATATCATGTTGTAAGCTTGCTTAACTTGAGAGATTCCAATATCTAGCCGGGGGGAGAGGGGTAAACAGGTGCCCCTGTGAACAATCATAAATTTTATGAGGCCGTTGTGCTTAGCTTGTAACATGAAAAAACAACTATATCGTGTTGTAAGCTTGCTTAACTTGAGAGATGTTCTTAGCGATGATTTAACTTGAGAGATGTTCTTAGCGTTGATTTAGCTTGAGAGATGTTCTTAGCGTTGATTTATCATTCCAACTGTATCGTGTTGTAAGCTTGCTTAACTTGAGAGATGTTTTTAGCGTTGATTTATCATTCTAATATGGTATTGTTTGTCTAATTTGTAAAAAGTCCGCTGGCAGAGGCCCTGGTCTTGCCTGCTCTCTTCCTCTTGTTCAATAGGGTGCGCGCCACTCAGCTGCTGCAGGAAAGGAGCTGCATCCATCTTTTGACCATGTTTGGTTACTTTCCATAGAATTACTGTAGTAATTTTGACCACTAATTTGGAGTATCAAATGAAGTCTAATTACAAAACCATCTCCACAACCCCCCGTGTAAATCGCGAGACGAATCTAATGAGACCTTTGACCGCGCGATTAGATGATGGTTACTGTAGCATCACTGTAGTAAATCATCAATTAATTACCGTCATTAGATTCGTCTCGAAAAGTTACACTCATCCCTGAAAAAGTTTTGCAAATAGACTTCATTTAGTACTCCATGCATACGAGATTCTCTTCTCGAAAAACGTGCGCAAAAAATTTGCAAAGTAACCAAGGGCGCGTTTAGTTGCAAAACCAAAAATTTTTGGTTGTCACATCATCCCTTTGACCAGATGTCGGGAGGATTTTTCGGACACTAATTAAAAAACTAATTTCAGAACTCACTTGGAAACCGCGAGACGAATCTTTTGAGGCCTTTGACCGCATCATTAGCACATGTTGGTTACTGTAGCACTTATGGCTAATCATACACTAATTAGGCTTAAAAGATTCGTCTCGTCATGTACATCCAAACTGTGTAATTAGTTTTGTTATTTAATTATATTTAGTGCTTCATACATGTGTTTAAAGGGAAGTTGAAAATTTTTAGAACTAAACGGGCCCAAACACAGCCTTTGACTGGCCAGACCGGCACTTCGCTGCTTCCCCCTGCCTGCAGCTGCAGCAGCAAACTTTAATTTCGTAGGGTCTCCGTCTTCACATCATAAAAAAGTGGAGGACGGGGAATGAATAAATGCATGCGCGAGAGTTGACTGTTGACATGCCATATGGAGGAGAGGTGTTGCCGTCCTCGACAGCAGTCGGAGGCTGCATTCAGTTGCCTGCTACCAGGACAGTAAAAGCAAGCCACCAATCGACAAACACAGCAAGCTGGCACGGAGACACATCAATACTTTCTTCGCATAAAGAAGTACCATGAACAGTCAGCAAGTCCATGCTCTGTCTTAATTGGCACTAGACCGAGAAATGAGAGGGTGCATGCAGTTTTGGTGATCACACTTGACTTCTTTAGTTCTTTTTCACTTGTTCGACTTGAATTGACTGGGCCTGTGGTGGGCGTGACAGATCACATCGTGGTCTCAACGTGGTGGGTTAATGACGGCACGTCCCATTGCGTGCCGACCTCACACTAAATGCATCCTCTAGCCGTGGCGTGCTGCGCGCTGGTGCCCAGGCTGTGCGCGTGGGTCCGGTCAAGAAAAATAGCGATGACAAATTGTACAAGCAGGCATCTGATTACATGGCATGCAAATTGTTCAGTTAATGATCAATATTTGGACAATTGAACATTAGATGACAAATTGACGAACATTTGAACATTTAAGGTTTATTAAGTTAATGATCAATATTTCTAGCAACAGGATATCTCATCAGTTAAAATTACTAAGGTACATCATGAAATTCAGACAGACTTTCTACAAGCAAACATGTAAAGATCTGTTGAGTGTACCGAAAAACATAATGGTAGAAATACAGGGATCAATAAAATATACAATTCAATGGTCCTCTCCTACAGTTCCATTGCCGCTGTGTGATTGTCCCCAAATGGAGATGCCACTTAGTTGAGATGGCTCGTTATTCACCCCTAATGCTACTCGTGGAAAGATATGGAGAAGCAAGACTACCAGTTTACGCTCCCTTGAGGTTCACATTTTTGTCTGCTCTTTTAATGTGTTGCGCTACTTCCTGCGTTGCTGCTTGCAGCACAGCCCAGATGGATACTAGGATCTTCACATTTGGTCCGGGTCGCTGGCCTGCTTTGTAGGTATCAGTCACAATAGAGTCCCTTCTATCACCTTGAAATTTTAAAAGCAAATTTAAAACAAGTTACCCCTGGCCTGTTGTAGGCTGCTTGGAAGAGACGGGTGCCTGGGCGACGAGGTGGCTTCGAGGGAGCTGTGATGGGTAGGTGTCGAGACGACGATGCGCCAGTCTGGGCTGCAGTAGGTGCTCCTGCTTGAGAGAAGAGAGGTAAGAGTAGAGTCTGATGGCAATTGCTTGCTGTTTAAGTATAGATAATACCTTACAATCTTAGCTAAAGAAATAATTCTCAAACTGTAGAAATTATGGAAACTGAAAGTTTGCAAACTAATTCTAGGACAGCTAAGTCCTAGTGACCATCTAAGTCCTTTATTTTTGCTAGTGTTGCACACCTATGTGAGTAATAGATATTGCCGAAGGCCTGCAATAACTCCCCGCTCCAAACACAAGCTGAATAGGATCCTTATGCCATGATAACAATGGGCCGCATTACACCCAGTAAGACCAACAACATGACATTAAAAAACCCAAACCAGCTTCGTCGTAATAAATCTGGTTGTGGAGTTCAAGATAATCTATATCATATTCCATGCTAACGAAGCAGCTATAATGTAATGCTACATGCTTATTCTTGAGTAATTCTACTCAAAATTTTTACCCTAATCCAAACACCCCCTAGTCACGCACCGTCGCCGCCGCCGATGGCCGGCCGCCGTCCCCCGAGTTTTTTTTTTGCATCCAAGCACGCAGAGGTCGCTAGGAGGTGGGCCACGGGTGGCGTCTGCCTCCGCGCATCCGCGCATGTATCTTTGAACGCGTTGAAGGAGCGCTTGCATTGGACGACCGTCTGCACCTGCAGGGACTCGTATTCGACGGACAAATTTTTCAAAAGCTTGCAGTACGATTATTCAACCACCTTATGGGACGAATCTGTTTGGAGGAACCAGTAGCGGCGGGTAGTGACCAGTTCTCGAGCTCGGGTGCGCCGATAACTACTCGACGGCCGCTCTGACCTGACCCACGGATCTTGAGACGGCTCGCGTACCTGCTGTGTCCGTTGATTGCCGTGACTACTCGTAGCAGGCCACGCTATATGGGCAACGGCATGCGAGACATGTGCGGGCGTCCACTGCAGGCGTGACCCGTGAGGCCCTCTGCGCTGGACAGGGAGCACAACTGGAGACTGGAGATCGAGGCATGCATAACAGTGAAGGGTGCACATCTATACAAGCAGCATTCAGCATTCAGATTTTAAAAGAGGGGCGTCGCGCCTGGTCGTGGACTAACGCAGCGTCCTAGGCACACGCTGCTGCTGCGACGAGTCCTGTCACATGCCGAATCTTTAGGGCTTCCCAAAAATTTTCACCTCGAAATTTGTGCCAACTCTCTTTGGACATGTGTATGGGGTACTAAATGTAGTTAAACAATAAAACTAATTGCACAGTTTGGATGTACACGACGAGATGAATCTTTTGAGCCTAATTAGTGCATGATTAGCCATAAGTGCTACAGTAACCCAATTGTGCTAATGATGCGGTCAAAGGCCTCAAAAGATTCGTCTCGCGGTTTCCAGGTGAGTCCTGAAATTAGTTTTTTAATTAGTGTCCGAAAAGTCCTCCCGACATCTGGTCAAACTGTTGATTTGACAATCAAAAATTTTTGGTTTGGGAACTAAACACGCTCTTACTTCTTTTTCACACGTAGAATCTTTACTTCTTTTTCACATGTCACATGCATAATCTTTACTTCTTTTTCACATGCAGAATCTTCGACCTAACTGGTTGAGGCGCGCTCAACGAGGCGGGCGTGACAGAACACGCCATTGTCGGGGCGCGTCCCTCGGGAGCTAACAGTGCATGGGAACATGATACTATGTCCAACGGCATATCCTAAAAGAGACCCTAAAGCATTTTAGGGAACCGATCTGCTCCAACGGTGTTCCTACAAGAGCCTCTATATTAAGGGAACACGTCAGAATACCCCAAATGTGGGGAACACCCCAAAATATGTGAGGGGTGTGTGGTATGGGAAATGTTGTTGGAGAAGATGTTTGTTTAGAGGATAAAATTGGTTTTGGGGAGAAGAATATTCCTCTTTAGGGAATGCAATTTAGAGAACGCCGTTGGACATAGTCTGAAAGCGGGCAAAGCCTCGAAGGGATACATGGTTCGTCGAAAGACTAATCTAGCTGGAGCCCAGCCGATGATTAGAGAGGCATACGACCGGTTTGGTTTGCGAAACTTTTGTGCTATCACAACCGGTTTTATATTTAAAGTGGTGGTGCTGAGTTTTACCAAGAACCTCACTGCCCGCTCCACCTCCATGCGGGACACGTCAGTTTCTCACCGGGAATCAATTTCCCGCTAGTGACTGAGAACGGGAAAATGGCCGGTTTACCCTTTTTCGAATTTTTCGAACGGAAAGGGGATTCAAATTTGAGCCGGGCGGGATCCTGTTTTTCTCAGCGAAAACCGCAAGATTATTGGCGGGAAATCGAAGAAAAAACCAGCAAATGTTCGTTGTGACCAGAAAATGTTATTTCATGTGTGGAAAATGAAAATTTTTGGCATGTCTGTGTCTAATTCGGCGTATATGACAGTTGAAAATGCATAATTTATATTTGACACACACATTCGTATAGAGGATTAATAATAATGATTACTGCAGTAGCCAGATGTCGGGATGCTGTTCGACTTTTGAACCTCGATCTAAATCATGTCATCAATCAAAATAATATTTTAAGGATTAATGTAATGATTAGTTGAATTGATGTCTATGTTGTTTTATGTTGACTTGTGTTTGGACATCGTATTAGTATTATGTAATGATTAGTTGAATTGATGTCTATGTTGTTTTATGTTGTTGTGTTGTTTGGACCTCTATTTGGTATTAGTTATTTGGTTTGTATTTGGTTTGTATTGTGTAACTGTTATTGAGGTTGTAGGATAATGTAAAATTAAAATTATGTGGTGGGTTGGTCTCCTGTTATCGTGGTGACTTAAGTGCCTCTTTGTCAAAGCTGTGCAGACCGTCCGCTGCTCAACCTTAAAACGAGTTTGATGGTGCTTTTATTTGACACTCTAAAACAGTAATAAAGTAAGAAGAGTATATTCAGAATTATTCAATGTACTCAACCACTATTGTTTACTAATCAGCCACTTGTTTTACTAATCAAATGGTCATGCACCTTCTTTTGTATGGTATGATATAAATAGTTCGCATATACAATGAGCAAAAGATTGACAGTGACTCTGTGCTATTATATTATGAGAAATGACCACATGCGTACCATGACACCAGAAATAAACTTAGTTTGCATCTTTGTATGGAATAGATAAGAGGGCACATTGCAAAATAAGAAAAACTTACCGGACATTCTTTATTGAATTTATGATGGACAAATCATTTGCTTTTCCTTGGACAAATAGGACTTTGGAAGTACTCCGTGTAAGAGTACTAGAGATCCGTGAAGAAACATTGTAGCCATTCTCTTGGGAAATAGTAGAAACAACTTAACCACCATGTTGTGCTGTAGGATTGCTAGCATCAACACTTAAGGTTCCATCAAGGTTCCCCATGATCCACTCAACTATTCTTTTCACTTCAGCTGCTTGCTGTAAATGTACTTGAAATTATAAAGATGTTATCCCATGATTATTTATATATTTTCTCATAGCAGGACGTTTGCACTGGATATGCCCCCACTCCTTTCCTTCCCCCTTCATTATATAAGAATATAATAACTGTCTAGAACAAATTGCTCACATTTCATAAAAGCAAATTAAATAATCAGTACATCAGGCATAGAGGCCAAAATAGATTGTTTTCAGGAACCAAATAAGCATTGATAAATGCTAAAACAGTGTAAGGCTACAAGTAGATTTTACAACCGGCCACAAGAAGATGGTAAAGTCAATAAAACTAAATTTTGCCCAGGATCTTCTTTCCCAAAAATATGAAAATGGAATTCTTGTTATGGATTATTTTACCTGTACTATCCTAAAAATGGCGGACAAAAGTTGAACAAACCCTTCAGATGACAGAGTTCGCAACTTATTTGCTAAGGACTGGCCTCCAGCTGCAGTTAAATGTTAATGTCAAAAGGATAGGAAAGTTTTGACATAAGAAATAGAACTCTGAAAAGAGATAGTGAATGGGTGGGAAATAATACCGTCAGCATCAGCAGCCCTGTCTCCAGTTACTGAATCAAAATCTATTGGTCTGGCAGTTAAAACTGGAAGCAACTCTGCAACTGTGGCCTTGATTGAAGCTTTCATAACAGTAATAAGTGTATCCCGGTAGATTCTGAGAAACGCAGGAAGTTTGTCCTGAAAATACAAAAAAATCATGTCCTGTCTACATAAATATTGACTATAGTAGTCTTCGTGGCCTTGATAACAGCTCTCACAGATTTAGCAGTAGGTCTACCTTGACATACGTTAGTAGCAGTTAGATTCAAGGTTTAGCAAGCAAATTTAATACGCATTGCAATGCTCTAAAGCTAGCCACTTAGCCAGGGAAAAAAATTCATGTGGCTTGCATGATAAATCACATTAAGTGATGTAAACTACAGTAACACTAAAAGGAGGGGTAGCCATGCAGCCAATAATTATTTTTTGCTAATTACAATATTGACATAATGCAAAACATAAACTATTAAGTTCCACTTTCTATCCAAGTATTCTTTTAGTGGGTGTATTATTGGGACGGCTCCTATTTACATTTTACATGGAAGGACTTTAGTCTCTCACAAGTTACAAATAACAAAATGAGGCATGTTCCGTTTGTCACCGCAGTCTGGCAAGAAAATCTCAACAGTTGTGGTAAGTGTTTGGTTTGCGACCACACTTCTTGCATGCTAAACGTGTTCTTCACTAGGCTCTAGCTGTCAATGAATCATTTCCAACATTGATTGGCAAAGTGTGAAATTTCCATGTTGTGCTGTAACACCACCACTCTTGCAGTGTTGCGGTAAGCTCCCCAATTTAGGTAGACATCGGCCAGGGTTCAAATCCTGGTGGCACAAAAAAAAAAAACTCGCCGACAATCCAAAAATAGTTGCATTGGTCGCCAGACCATTGGGCCGTGGTCGGCCCAGGTTACAATGCAGCCCTACAGGGTGTTCCTTCTCAGTAATGCTGTGAGGGCGGTCTTTTCCCTGCTGGTATTGTGAGCCTACAACCCACCTTGTTAGGTTTTGAAGTATTGAACCAAATGGAGGTGTATAAACACCCACTTTGTTCACACCAAACCTCCAACTGAATCTTTAAATCGATACAAAAGTTTCTCCAAATTAACAGATTTCAATAATTTACTTCCTAAATAATTTCCACAACATTCATACTTTTTTCTCAATCAGCACCTTACTTTTAACTGGAATGAGCAGTTAAAACCTGATTGCAACTGCTTCTATAATGTAACTTACAAAAGTATTGTCATAACTTTCCTAATCGTAGAATAGATATTCTTTTGTCAAACAATATGTTGTTAGCTTTTGGAAAAAAGGATAAGGAAAGGAAATTCTGTAAACAGAGCAAATTCTAAAAAAATAGCAATATGCCACTTAACAAGAAAAGGAGCATTGAAGTATTATAAAAACACTAGACAAGAATTCATTTGTAAGTGCAGCCAAGACCAGCTGATGACAGAAGGTTATTTAGTTTAAGATAAAGATAATGCAGAACTAACTGTTCTCAGCAGGCAAAGAGTAAAGTCCATTTTTGGCCATCCAACTCTTGCCTCGGTTTGGTTTTAGCCATCGAACTCCAAAACCGGGTATCTTTGACCACTGAACTATTAAAACCGTTCACATTTGGCCATAAGGCTGTTTTGGTGGCCGGTTTCGCTGACGTGGACGCCGCGTGGCAGTGGGGCCCACTTGTCAGCATTACAACCCCTCTCTCTTCTCTCTATCTCCCTCTTTCTCTCTCCTATCTCATCTCCTTCCTCCTCTCTCTCTCCTTCCTGCTCGCCGGCGGAGGCCATGGCGCGGCGTCCTCGGAGCTCCGCCGGTCTCTCTCTCTCCCTCCTCCTCGTGCCCGGCGACCCAATTCCGACCTCAGCCGGCGGCGCCTCCCTCTCCCCCCTCTCCCTCTGTTGCAGCGCGCGGCGGGCGAGCTCGGATGGAGCTAGCGAGCGCCGTTGCTGGTCCAGTCGGCGGCGGGCGGCGGCCATGGCGCGTGAGGGGCGCAGCCACTCGGGCCTCGCCGACGTGCTGCAGCAAGGGGATGGCACCACCTGCGGACGGAGTCGCTACAGGAAGCTCGCCGACGTCGTCGCGGAGAAGGCGGCAGCTCCCGAGATCGGTTCATGCCGAGGCGGCCGAGAAGAGGGAGGCGATGGTCGCCTAGGCATGCGAGGCGGCCGGGCGAGCTCGAGCTCCGCCTCGGGCCTGCACCGCCGGCTTGGCGAGCTCGAGCGCCGCCGCGGGCCAGCGCCGCCAGGCAAGCGAGCTGCAGCCCCACCACGGGCCAGCGCCACCGGAGGCCCGCCGAGGCTCCCCGCCGTTCCTCGCGAGGCCGGCCGCCGCTCCCGCATCGGCCTTCACGCCCGCACCGCGCAGGCCACCAGCCGTGGGAGCAAGGGAGGGGGCCGGAGAGGAGGGAGGGGGTGGAGGGCCGCACACGCCGGAGAGGAGGGAGGGCCCTGCACGCGGCGGAGAGAGAAATAGGAGAGAGAGGAGGAAGAAAGAGAGAAATATGAGAGAGATAAAAAAAATGACAAGTGGGTCCCACCAACATGTGGCAGCCACGTCAGCAAAACCACATCCAAAACCACCGGGATGGCTAAATATGAACGGTTTTGAGAGTTCGATGGCCAAGGATACCCGGTTTTGGAGTTCGATGGCTAAAACCAAACCGAGGCAAGAGTTGGATGGCCAAAAATGGACTTTACTCGCAGGCAAATAATGAGGGGGAGGAGACGATCTCTGAGAGTAAAACTTCCTTCCTCATCTCTGAGAGTAAAATCTATTACTTAAATAGTGCGAAAGATTAAACGCAACGTTACCAATTTAAAGCATATAATAGTGAAGTGATGAAGCAATCCAGACCATTATTTTTAATTAAAAAACATTATTTAGAGTTCACTGCAAATTTGGAAGATCAAAAGTACTTGCAAGAAAAAAATAAATTTTTGTTCACCCAGTTTCTAATTTGGCAGCATCATTACTGCCTTTCATTCAATTTTGGTTAATTGTGGTGAGACAGGGTCCGGGCCGGACGAGGCTCTCACCCTCCCAGGCGTCCCTTTCCAGGGAACTTGGGCCCGGTCCGTCTCTGAGGACGCCTCTCCAGACTACAATTCGGGTAGTGAGCCTACCTGTAACACCCTAATTTAAATTTCAGCATTTTATAATAAATTTAATTGTTTTATTTAATTTTCTAAGGATTTAATTTGCTTAGTCTTGCATTTAATCTAATTTTTGTTTCACAAGAAATTAAAATTTGTCTAAGTTTAAAACTTGTTGTTGCATTCATGCTGGTGCATGGTTTTATTTGTTGGTTTGCATAGGAGTTTGAATTCAAATTTCATTTGAATTCAAATAGATTTGAATTGTTTAGAAATAGAAAAGAGATGGAAAAAATAAAACCCACCCGGACCCAAACCAGCCCAAGCCCCTCTCCCCTCAGCCCACTCTTTCCTTTCTCTCGGGCCCGGCCTCCTCTCCCCTCTCTTCTTTCACCACGGCCCAGCTCGCGCGGCCCATCTCCCCCCCCCCCCGCGCCGGCCTTCTCCCAACAGCCAGCTCACCGCGAGCCGCACCCCGCGCCCCCCGCGAGCCGCTGCAACCCGGCCCCGCCTGCCAGCGGCACCCCGCTCGGGCCGCTCTCGCCCACACCCAGTCGCTGACAGCCATGGCCCGCCTGTCATCCCCCACCTCCGCCTTCACCGCGCTGCAACGGCCGCGCCGCAATCCCCGCCGGGATCACGACGGGCATGCCTCCCCGAGATCCTCGGCGCCTCCTTTAAACCCCCACGATCCCCTGCGCCTCTCCCATCCAGCCGCGCGCCGCCACTAACCCTAGCACACCGCCACCACCCCGCTCCGCCGCGCTAAAACTCTGCGCCGCCGCGGGCACGACGCTCCGCCGCTCCCCAGCACACCGGAGCCGCGCAGAAGCCTCACATCGGCTCCAGGAGTGCCTCCGAGCTCGCAGTCGCCGACCCGAACCCCTGCACGCGTGGGATTTCTCGCCAAGGCCCGCCGCCGGTAAGTGGATACGCCACAGCAATTCCGCACCACCGCCGGCGCGTTGACCTCACTGACCCGAGCACTGGCCTCACAGTCCGACGTCGAAGCCCCTCGTGTGATCCAGACGCCCGGAACGCCACTGCAGCATCTTCTCCCCGAGCGACACCCGCGACACGCCGCCGGTCCCCGACGCCGGTGCCTCTGCACGCCGTCACAGCTCGCATCCGAGCCTAGGTGAGCTGCACCCCAACCCCCTCCTTCCTCTGCGCACATTCCCCTAGCACGGGATGCACCCTAGCTATCCGGGCGCCGCACGCCGGCGCTGCGCCGCCGCGCAGGGCCGCTGCCGCCCTTGCCCTCCCTACTCCGGGCCTTCCCGAGGTCCAAAAAGACCCCAGGTGGACTACGCATGGCGCGTAGTCCATCCTAGACCAGATCTTGTGCCAAATCAAGCCCGGGAATGCCAATTTTGGCCAATTCCGGTGATCCTCCGCCGCGGGTGCGCCGCTCCGGCGAGTCCCGCCGCCGCCCGCGCCCCCAACTGCCTGTGGCCGCCCGATCTGGAAGTAACGCTCAGGATTAGAACGTGAGCTGATCAGATCTGAGCCACCAGATTGTGATCCAACGGCTGAGATCCACCCGTATCGCTTCGCCCTGGTAGTTTTGCTAAAGAGCCCTTAGGTTTTAGGGAAATCAACCCGCGGTCCAGCTTGGTTCAAAACTATTTACAGATGGGCCCCAAATCTTGCACAGACCCCCCGATCTTTCCAGAAATCAAACCCGCCGTCCAGCCCTTGCCTTTTTGCACGTTAGACCCTGGAACTAAGGTTTAATTACATTTTAGTCCTCGGTTTTGCCCAGAAACCCCCTAGAACTCTAGTTTTCTTACAAATAGGTCCCTGAAACTTGTTTTTGGCCTAGATTTTGCGTTTTAGCTCCGTTTTAGGCGTTCTTTATGTCCACGCGATCGTTGTAACGCGTATAATAGTTTGACTAGTTTAGTGTGCTGTTTTTATGTACTGATGTCCTGTTTCCTAGCTTTTGTTAGTGTTTGCTTGTATGTTTATGTTGTGCATTGTTTTTGGCCATGTGTTCGTGAGTAGACGTTGAGCTACCAGAGGAGCCCCAGTACCAGTACCAGTACCCGGAGCAGCCGTCTTCTGACCAGTTTGAGCAGCTGCAGGAGCAGTACGACGAAGGCAAGTATAACATGAACAACCTATCACTTTTAAATACATTTTCATACTGCATTTTAATACTGTATGCCTATAAGGATTTCCTAGCCACTTTATATCCTTTATATATATCCTTGGGTTGCATTTTGGTTAGTTGTGCTAGGTGCCGCGCTATAACACACTTGGTCCTTTTTAATTAATTTGATTAATGGTTTATGCAACTTAATTATGGGAGTGGCCCTCTGTGCTTCGTGCTTGGGTGGCTCACGTCTCGTTAAAATATGTTTTGTTAGAAACTTGGTTTAGGGGGCCAGCACGGTGCTTAGTGCTTGGTTGGCCACTCTCCATAAGGACCGGTTCATAGAGCGACAACCTGGGACAACAGCGCTATCACAAGACAGGAATGGGACGGTCTTGGCGTAATAATTAGGTCTTTTTGGTTTGGAGTAACTTACCTGCGGGGCAGGGGTGGTAAGCTTCTATGGCCCTCGTGCTGAGTGGCCTCGTCTGTGCGTCGTGTCTTGACGCCCACTAGACCTGCTCCATAGTCGCCGATCCACCCTCGCGGTTACTCCCTACCAACGAGATTCTTTGTTGGGCACGGACGTGGTGTTTGGCTCCCCATGCCTTGTGGTACGGTGGGCTAAAGTTGGGGCTGCCGGCGTATCGTGTCGAGCACCTGCATGTGGTGGGCGACATAAGTTGTTCTCGGTGCAGTGTCTCGGCACACTGCCAGCTTCTTGGCCTAGAGGACCCATTTAAGACCGTAGCGCCTCGGTGCTCGGACCGCGACCCCAGGTCAGACGGGATCACCCGCTGAGTTTAAGCATATAAATAAGCGGAGGAGAAGAAACTTACAAGGATTCCCCAACTTGAGAATCGGGTAGCCTCACTACCCGAATTGTAGTCTGGAGAGACGTCCTCAGAGACGGACCGGGCCCAAGTTCCTTGGAAAGGGACGCCTGGGAGGGTGAGAGCCCCGTCCGGCCCGGACCCTGTCTCACCACGAGGCGCTGTCAACGAGTCGTGTTGTTTGGGAATGCAGCCCAAATCGGGCGGTAAACTCCGTCCAAGGCTAAATACAGGCGAGAGACCGATAGCGAACAAGTACCGCGAGGGAAAGATGAAAATGACTTTGAAAAGAGAGTCAAAGAGTGCTTGAAATTGCCGGGAGGGAAGCGGATGGGGGCCGGCGATGCGCCCCGGTCGTATGCGGAACGGTTTTGCTGGTCCGCCTATCGGCTCGGGGCGTGGACTGTTGTCGGCCGCGCCGGCGGCCTAAGCCTAGGGGCCTTAGGTGCCTCTGGAAGCCGTCGTCGGCACGGCCGTTTCTTGCACGCCGCAAGGCGCGTCCCTCGGGACGCTGCGCTGCAACGGCCTGCGGGCTCCCCATCCGACCTGCCTTGAAACACGGACCAAGGAGTCTGACATGCATGCGAGTTGACGGGTTCTTAAACCTGGGAAGCACAAGGAAGCTGACGAGCGGGAGGCCCTCACGGGCCGCACCGCTGGCCGACCCTGATCTTCTGTGAAGGGTTCGAGTTGGAGGACGCATGTCGGGACCCGAAAGATGGTGAACTATGCCTGAGCGGGGCGAAGCCAGAGGAAACTCTGGTGGAGGCTCGAAGCGATACTGACATGCAAATCGTTCGTCTGACTTGGGTATAGGGGCGAAAGACTAATCGAACCATCTAGTAGCTGGT